>NW_006402238.1:0-2017 GCF_000299155.1 Elephantulus edwardii
GCTTACAACTGTTCCTCCTCCTTTGTATTTCCATACTTGATATTTCTACCTAGGTTGCCCTTTCTGTTAGTCTGCATGTGTTCTGTTTTGCATAGGGTTTTCAGAGGCCTGCTATTTCAGAAGTGGGTGGCCAATCTTTCTTCCTAGTCTGTCTTAATCTGAATGTCCAGATTTAGAGGAGTATCTGACACACAAGCAATTTGTGGAGCAGTGAAAGATAAACCCCTTATTGTGGAATTGAGCATTAGTTACAGTGTTGACTCCACCCTTAGCGCAGTGCCTTGACCAACTTACTTCCCAGCTCGACCCTCCACCAGGATACCGCTTCACATCTGCCAAGTCCCTTCAGAAAATACCTCCTCCGGCTGGCTTTTCCTGTGTATCTTTGAGATGCCTTTCATTATTATCTGAGGTGACTTCCCCGGGTGCGCAGCTTCCAGGCTGCATAGTATTCTATTATGTGAATGTAGCATAATTTCTCAATCCATTTGTTTGTTGTTGGACATTTGGGCTGTTTCCATGTTCTTGCGATGGTGAAAAATGCTGCTATGAACATTGGTGTACAAATATCAGTTTGTGCCTCAGTTCTCATATTCTCAGGGTACATTCCAAGTAGTGGAAAATCAATGTATAAGAGTTCCTTTCTTGCCACATCCTCTCCAACATCTATTACTTGCTGTTCTGTTAAACTTTGCTACTGTTACTGGAGTGAGATGGTATCTCATAGTGGTTTTAATTTGCATCTTCCTTATTGCCAGTGATTTGCAACATTTCTTCATGTGTCTGTTTACCATTTGAGTATCTTCCTCTGTGAAAATTCTTTCCATGTCTTTTGCCCATTTTTTAATTGGGTTATCAGTCTTTTTCTTGTGGAGGCCCAGGAGTATTCTGTATACTGTTGTTATAAGACTCTTATCTGAAAAGGTATTACCAAATGTTTTGTTTCCAGTCTGTAGTTTTTCTTTTCACCCTGTTGGAAAAAGTTTTTGATGTGCACAGAGATTTAATCTTTAGATTAAATCCCATGCATCAATTTTACCCTCTTTAGATTGTGCATTTCTCGTTGTATTTGGCAGTCTCTTTATACCTTGACTAACACTTCTAAGCTTGATCCCAATTTGTCTCTTGTGAATGTTATGGTTTTGGCTTTACTCCCAGGTTTCTGATTTATTTTGAGTTGATTTTTGTGTATGGTGTGAGATGTGGATCATGTTTCAGCTCTCTGCAGGTAGTAGCCCAGTTTTGCCAGCACCATTTGTTGAAGATGTTGTCATTTCCCCATTTGATAGCTTTGATTTCCTTATTGAATATCAATTGACCATAGATAGCTGGGTCTATTTCTGGGTTCTCAATTCTGCTCCATTGGTCTATGTTCCTGTCCTTGTACAAGTACTATTTTGGTTATCACTGCTGTGTAGTAGGTTTTGAGGTCAAGTAGTGTTATGCTTCCCTCTTCATTTTTGTTTCTCTGAAGTGTTTTGCATATTCGGGATCTCTTGTATCTCCAAATAAATTCGATGATTTCCCTTTCAATCTCCTTGACAAATGAATTTGGTATCTGCATTAGGATTGTACTGAAAATGTAGATTGCTTTGGTAGGATTGTAATTTTCACAATATTGAGTCTTTCTATCCATGAACAGGAAATATTTCCCCATTTCTTTAGGTCTTTTATTGTGTCTTGCATAAATGCTCTGTAGTTTTCTCTGTATAGGTCTTTTGTATCTCTAGTTAGGTTCACTCCCAAGTATCTCAATTTGTGGTTGGCTACCACTAGAACAATTGGTAGCATCAGGATGGATGGCGAAGAGATTGAGATTGTTCACAGCTTCAGTTTGCTCAGCTCCACAGCCAACACTCTTGGCACCAGTAGTCAGGAAATCAAAAAAATGTATTGCGATGGGAAAGTCTTCTGTTAATGACCTCTCTAAAGTACTCAAGAGCAACAGTGTCTCTCTGGAGACTAAGGTGCGCCTGATACAGGCCATGGTCTTTGCAATCACTTGTTATGCATCAGA
>NW_006402238.1:2901-4020 GCF_000299155.1 Elephantulus edwardii
CTGGCGAGGTTGTGGAGAAACTGGAACCCTTATTCACTGCTGGTGGGAGTGTAAAATGGTGTACCCCTGTGGAAAGTGGTATGGAGCTTTCTCAAAAAGTTGCAAACAGAGATACCATTTGACCCAGCAATTCCACCACTGGGAATATACCCCGAAGAGACCATAACTGACATCGAAGCAGATATCTGCACACCCATGTTTATTGCAGCTTTGTTTACAAAAGCAAGGAGTTGGAAACAACCTAAATGCCCATCAATAAATGAATGGATAGAGAAGCTGTGCTATATTCACGCAATGGAATACTATGCTGGATTGAAAAAAAGGAACTCATGCAATGTTATTCAAAATGTTTTTCTCTGGAAAGCATTATGCTGAGTGAAATATCCCAGTCACAAAAGGACAAATATTGCCTGGTGCCACTGTTGTAAAAGAGGACTGACCTTGATGCTGGGGAGAGATTGAGTAAGATGGGTTCAATAATGTATACTGCACTGAAACAGAGGGAGGAAACTGTTTAAAAGAGAGATGTGATTAGGTATTTCTGTCATGACAGGAGTCTAGTGTGATGGCTATATGGTGGAGTGGACCTGAGGGAGGTTTTGTAAAACAATGAAAAAATTTTTCTTTTACTTTTCCAAGAGGGTAGAGTTCTGGGGGTAGGCTTGGAGGGGAGAAATGTGCAACAGTGAATGAATGGAAATCCAAAGCCTCTGTAAATTTTTACTGAAATTAATAATAAATTTAAATGTAAAAAAAATTAGTTAGAATAAGGATGGCGATGGATTTATAACTGCTCATGCTAATTACATGATATCGTGGTATGGAGGAGGAATAGTGGAACTGTATCTTCTTACCAAAACAATTTGTGGAAGATAGGAACTGCATTGGAACATGTATCTCTGGATTGGAAACGATCATAATGTTAATATTTCTAGCCTTAAGCTTAAAAGATTATAATGTTCAAAATTATTTGTTGTATATTTGTTTAAATTTTTCCCTCTTTTAACATCTGGGATCTAGAGGGAAGAGCAAAGATCAGAGAATGGCCAAAATTATTGGGGCAGCTATTGCTGCCAGTTTAGGGCCTGTGTCAGGAAAAGGAAATCTTACTCATTAACA
>NW_006402238.1:6165-6952 GCF_000299155.1 Elephantulus edwardii
GGCAAAGGACACACTGACAAAGGAGATTAATTAGAACTGGCTTTGACAAGCACTGTGGCAATGGGACAATTAAAACAGACTTTCAAGGGGGGGAAGAGGAACAAACTGGGGAGGAGGGTAGAGAAAATAGTGCAACAATGAATGAATGAAACCCCAAATCTCTGTAACTGTTCATTAAAATTAGTAAAATTTAATAAAAACAGAACAAAACCAAAAGCGTGATTATAAGTAAAATCCTGGAAAAAAGTGAATTACGTTGATTGTTTTTTTTTAATGTTGAACCATCCCTCCACAACTGTCATGAATCCCAAATGGTCATGGTGAATTATTTTTTTTTAATCTACTTTTGGATTCTATTGGCTAAGATTTTGTTAAGGATTTTTTGGTCTATATTACCAGAGATATTAGTCTGTACTTTTTCTTCTTGGTAATATCTTTGCCTCATTTTGGTATTGGGGTTATGCTTGCATTGTAGAATGATCCTGGAAGTGTTCCTTCTTTTTCAATTTTTTGAAGTAATTTAAGTAGAATGGGTGCTAAATCCTCCCTGAATGTTTGGTAGAAATCAGCTGTGAAGCCATCTCATCCAAGACTTTTCTTATGGAGAACTCTTCTTATTTTCAATTTTTTCTCTTGTGCTGAACATTTTTTTTAATATAACATACAAAATCTCATTAAAGGAAGCAGAAAATTTTTGTAGCAGAGTCCTCCACAAATAAAATATTTGAGCAGATTATCTTATAACTGCAATATATTAACTTAAAAATTATTCCAATAAACGCACATT
>NW_006402239.1:0-5939 GCF_000299155.1 Elephantulus edwardii
GGCGGTGCGGTTGGCGCAGGATAGAGCAGGGTTTAGGGCTGTTGTGCATAGGGTCGCTATGAGTCGGAAACGACTCGACGGCACATAACAAGAACAACAACATCCTAGTAATTAGTAATATTGTTCCAGTTTTCATTTTTTATTTTATTTATTGGTACCTTTTCTCTTTATCATTCTAGCTGAAGGTTTGCCAATTTTGTGGCTAAAGTTTTGTCAAATTTGTAGGTTGTTTCAACAAACTAACTCTTCAATTCACTGATTCTTACTATTACTCTTCTAGTATCTTTTATTTACAGTTTTTATCACACATATAATACATTATTTTTCACAAGTGCACAACTTGATTACATGTAATTTTCATATGCATTCTATGCCAAGTTTCTTTTGACAAGTTGAAGCTGACTTCAACTGGCACAAAAGAAGACATAACGGTGAAATAAGCAGATTTAACAATGATTTCATTTAAGATAATATGGTTTTCACTACTCTTGACCTAATTTGTTATAATTATAAATTCAAATTAATAGAAACAAATGTGCAGATGTGACTGTTTATATTCCAGTTACCTGAGAGTACCAAAGTTAATGATGATATATTGTTGCACATATTTTTAGGGCATGTTATTAAGAAGGACCAGTTCCTGCAGAAGGACATTATCCTTGGTAAAGAGAGAGGAAGTCTCTTAAAAAAATGAACAGATACAATCACTGCAACTTAGGAACTACACACAGGAGAGCGATTAGGAAGATGGCACAGGATTAGGTACTGTTTTTGTGTTTTGGACCCAACCAGACTGCCAAACTTGAGTTATGGTGTATTTTTTTTTAATATGACTTATACCTTTATAATGTAAACATGAACAAAAGTAACATTTTCTACTACTATTATCCAAATAAGTAGACTTTAAAAAAAATAACAGAATCAAAGAAAACTATCAATATGAACAATATGATTTACCTATAAATACAGGAAGATATACACACAAATAGACATTCTTCTGGTATTCCTTATTTTCAGCCAGGATCTATGAAGCTGGACTCTATGAAGAGGAATGTGGCATCCGGATTGGAAGGAGATCCATCAATAACCTGTGTTATGCAGATGACAATCTTGCTTACTGAAAGTGAAGAGGACTTGAAACACTTGTTGCTGAAAATCAAGGAATGCAGCCTTCAGTATGGATTGCATCTCAATATCAAGAAAACAAAGATTCTTACCACTGGACCAACAGGCAGTGTCACAGTGGATGGAGAGGAGATTGAAACTGTCAACAGCTTCATCTTTCTTGGATCCACAATTAACACCTTTGGTATTAGCAGTCAAGATAAAAGGAGACACATTGCACTGGGAAAATCTGCAGTTAAAGACTTTTGCAAATTATTTAGGAGTAGTGATGTCAGTTTGAGGACTAAGGTGCATCTGATTCAGACCATATTCTTTCCGATTACTAGCTATGCATCCGAGACCTGGACAAGGAGTAAGGATGACAGAAAAAGAACTTTGAGCTGCGGTGTTGAAGAAGAGCACGGAACATCCCATAGTTGGCCAAGAGATCAAACAGAAATATCTGGGAGAGGGTACAGCCAGAGTGCTCTGTGGAGGCAAGAATGATGAGGCTTCGCCTAACATACTTTGGACATATTGCTAAAAGGTGCTATTCTTTGGAGAAGGGCATGATGTTGGGAAGGGTGAAAGGTCAGCGAAGGAGAGGAAGACCCTCAACCAGGAATACTGACATGGTGACTGTTGCTATGGGTTCTTGTGCGTCAGGGAATATGAGAATGGCACAGGACAGGACTGGCTTCAGATCTTTTATTCACAGGATCGCTATAAGTCAGACTCAACTCGACAGCAACTAATAATAGCAACAACAAGACAGGTGAATGAGTTTGAAATTTACTTTTGACAATATCATGAGATGTATATAGAATATGCATGGGACATTATGCCACAATTCTTTTACTTAATTCCACCACTTATGCACATTATACATATGGGAACATTATTTATGAAAAGATACAGTATATACTTTCAAATTTAATATTTCTTTTCTTCTTGTAATTTTGGGTTTTCTTTTCTAGTCCTTCAAGGTATAACATTAAGTTTCAGATTAGAGATCTCTTTTCCTTTATAATATAGACTTTTACTAGTATGTGTTACTGAACACATCCTTTGCTACATCCCATAAGTTTTGGTATGCTGTGTTTTCATCTTTAAGCATTTTCCAAGTTTCTCTGTGGTTCCTTCTTTGACCCATTTGTTGCTTAAGCATGAGTTGTTTAATTTCCACATATTTGTGAACTTTCCAACTTCCCTTCTGCTACCTATTTATAGATTTGTTCCCTTGTGGTTGGACAAGATACTTTGTACACAAAACCTTCTAAATTTATTAAGACTTGTTTTGTAGTCTAATAAATGTTTTATCCTGGAGAATGATCCATGTGAACTAGAGAAGAGGTGTATTGTGTATTAGGTAGAGTGTTCTACATATGCTAGTTAGGTCATGGTAAGAAATTGCGCTGGAATCCCAAAGGCATACGTTTCAAGTTTCTGTGGGAGAAGGATGGACAATCTCTTCCCGTGTTATTTACTGCCTCTGAAAACCCACTGGAAGGTCAGCCTTGGGCTGGTTCTGACTCGGTAGCACAAAATGACAACATGTACTTTAAAACTAGAAGAGATCGTAAAGAAAACCTAGTCTAACACAGACCTACATGTAAAATAATTTGTCAAGGTTATATAATGAGCAGGAGCATGAATGGAAATGACTTTGAAAGTCCCTTGGTAATTTGACATTTGAGTGTCTGACTACAAACAGGCCTCTAAAGCGTCTTTCTACACTCCAACTACTTGAAACCACATCAACACCCATGGTAACAGCAGTCAGAACAAAAGACATGTTGCATTGGGGCTATATGCTGTTAAGGACCGCTTTAGTGTGTTAAAGAGCAAGCAGGTCCTTTTAAGGATTAAAGTGTGCATGATCCAAGCCATGGTTTTCCCGCTTGTTTCTATGTAGCTGAAAGTTGGACAATGAATAAGGAGGACTAAAAAAGAATAAATACCCTTGAATTGAGGTGTTGGAGAAGGGTATTGAATATACCACAAACTAACAAAAGAACAAACAAATCTATCTTGGAAGAAGTGCAACCAGGGTGCAATTTAAAGCCAAGGATGGTGAAACTTGTATCACGTATTTTGAACATGATGTCAGGAAGAATCTCTCCTTGGAAAAAGACATCAGACATCATGCTGGGAAAGGTTAGAAGGGTCAATGAAAGAAAGGAAGACACTTGACCAGATGAATTGATACAGTGTCTAAAACAGCAAGTATGTCAGAGATTGAGAGGACGGTACAGCACAGGGCAAGGTTCTGATATGCTGCTGTTAGCTAGTCAACATGACAGCACCTAACAGCAACAACACTGTCCATCTATATTCTCCATGATACGATGAGAGGTGGTCCTGCCTATGTCAGTCTCTGTTTAAAAGCCTCAGGTAAGCCTTTAAGCTACGACACAAAGTCTGAACTTGGCACATATAGTCCTCTATGATTTGTCAATCTTTCCTGTCTCATGTTCCATTAAATCTACAAATTCACAATGCCATTTGGTGCCAAACTACGTATGTGACAAGGGATCCCATCTTTTCCTTCTGGAGAACTATTAGTTAACATCTAAAACTCTGTTCACCTGTCACAGCTCTGTACATATATTTTACAGACTTAATATAATTACGTGCACTTATTATAAGTATTTGCTTTTATGCCTCTCCTCTCTACACATTGAGCTCTTTGCTTACTGCTCAGTAAATCCTCAAGGAATGTTTGTTGAACCTACAATAACTGCATTGGGTTTACCAGCAATTTTTACAACAGGAATTCCACAGCGTACTGTTGATAAGTATCATCAAGTCGTCTATGACTCAAGCAACCCTATGAACAATGGGTCTGAACTCTGCCCTGTCTTGGCCATCCTGACAATCTCTGACATACGTGGGCCCACTGGCCACATTAGAATCAATGTGTGCAATCTTAGCAGTGTGTTATTCACAACAGCAAGAAAATGGAAACATCCCACATGTCCACCAACAACTGAATAGATTGAGTGAGACCTGTGCTTCATTCACATGGTGGAATACTATGCAGCACATAGGAGCAACAATTTTGAAAAATTCTATATAACATGGGAAAAGTTATAGTGCATTATGCTGAATGAACTTGAACTCAGTCTTATAAGGGCAAATACTGTATAAGACCATTTTCATAAAAATAGAAGGATAACTAGTAAGATGTGCATACATTTAGACTCTGAAAGAAAAACATCAAGGCATATCATAGTTAAATTTTCCAGAACCAAAGATAAGGAGTGAATCCTGAAAGCAGCAAGGGAGAAACAAAGAGTAACCTATAAGGGAGAACAGATAAGATTAAGTGCCGATTTCTCAGCAGAAACCATGCAAGCAAGAAGAGAGTGGAAGGACATATATCAAACACTCAAAGAACACAACTGTCAACCAAGAATACTGTACCCAGCAAAATTATCCATCAAATATGAAGGACAGATCAAGATATTCCCAGAAAAGCAGAACCTAAGAGAGTTTGTAAAAACAAGACCAGCGTTGCAGACAGACTTAGAGATGTCCTTCTTACAGACATACCATAGAAAGCTGCATGCTCCAAAGTAATTAGCAACAACACCAAAAAGAACTCAACACAATGATAGCAATAAAACCTAGCCTCTCAATAGTCACACTGAATGTGAATGGTTTAAATGCACCACTGAAGAGAAAAAGAGTAGCAGATTGGATAAAAAAACAAAATCCATCAATATGTTGTCTACAAGAGACACACGTGAAAAATGAAGATAAAGACAGGCTAAAAAAGAAAATGGTGGGGAAAAATATACCAAGCAAATGGCAACCAGAAAAAAGCAGGAGTAGCCATATTAATCTCTGATAAAATAAATATCAGTGTAAAAACTATCACAAAGGATAATGAAGGTCACTACAATGCTGAAAGGGTCAACAGAACAAGAGGATATAACAATAATAAATATCTATGTACCAAATGAAAGACCAGCAAAATAAATAAAACAAACATTAACAAAACTTAAAAAGGAAATAGACAACACTATTATAGAGCTTGGAGACTTCAATACACCCCTCTCAAGAAAAGATAGAACTACCAGAAAAAACTCAACAGAGATACTGAAGAATTAAACCACACAATAAACCAATCTCACCTCACAGATATTTATAGGCTAATGCACCCCAAAAAAGCACAGTATACCTTCATCTCCAATGTGCCTGGCACATTCTCCAGAATAGATCACATTCTAGGTTACAAGGCAAGCATCAATAAATTAAAAAACATAGAAATAATACAAACCATCTTTTCAGACCATAATGCTACAAAATTAGAAACTAATAATAGGATGTTAAAAGAGAAAAAAAAAACCACAACCATACATTTGGAAGCTGAACAACACCTTGCTTGAGCATGACTGGGTACTAGAAGAAATAAATGACATTAAAAAGTTTCTTGAAACAAATGACAATGAAAACACCACTTGCCAAACCTCTGGGAAGCAGCCAAAGCAGTAATCAGAGGTCAATTTAAATCAATAAGCAAACACATCAAAAGACAGGAAAAATAGACTATTGACTCTCTAACCCAATATCTCCAGCAAATTGAAAAAGAACAGCAAGAAAACCCAACAATCTCTAAAAAAACTGAAATTATAAAAACTAGAGCAGAAATAAATGAAATATAAAACAGAAAAACAATGAAACTATCAACAAAACTAGGAGTTGATTCTTTGAAAAGGTCAGTAAAATTGATAAACCACTAGCAAAACTCAGAAAAGAAAAGAAGGAGAAGACACAAATAATCTGAATAAGAGATGAATCAGGCAACATCACAACAGACCCAACTAAAA
>NW_006402240.1:0-3303 GCF_000299155.1 Elephantulus edwardii
CACATTCCATGTTCCAATCACTAGGGTCTGCTTACAACTGTTCCTCCTCCTTTGTATTTCCATACTTGATAGTTCTACCTAGGTTGCCCTTTCTGTTAATCTGCGTGTGTTCTGTTGTGTATAGGGTTTTCAGAGGCCTGCTATTTCAGAAGTGGGTGGCCATTCCTTCTTCCTAGTCTGTCTTGATCTGAATTTAGATATTATTTACATGAAAAGAGTCCAGAATAAGAGCTCCATAGTAAAGTGGATTGGGGATGAGAGGACTGTATAACAATGAAAGAATTTTTTTTCAAAGAAAAAAGTGAAATGCGGGGTGAGGGAAGTGCAACAATGTGCAACAATGAATGAATGGAAATCCATGTTCTCTATAAACTTTCATTAAAATATTATTTAAAAAAAGAAGTACGGATGCCAGATTAAAAAAAGATAGATGAAGAAAGAATTGAAGCTGTCAATTATTTTATCTTCCTTGGATCAACAATCAACATCCTTAGTTCCAACAGTCAGAAAATGAAAAGACCTCTCCACAATGCTGAAGGGCAATGATGTTAGTCTGAAGATGAAGGTGCACCTGATTCAGGCCATGGTATTCTCAATCAGCTATTATGCGTCAGAGAGCCAGACAATGAATACAGATGACAGATATAGAATTGATACCTTTGAGATGTGGTGTTGGAAAGCGTATTGAATATCCCATGGACTGACAAAAGAACAAACAGCTATATCTCGGAAAAAGTCCAACCAGAATGCTTCCTGGAGGCAAAGATGATGACGTTTCTTCTTTTGTCAGTGAAGGAGAGGAAGACCTACAATGAGATAGGTTGACATAGTGATGCCAGCAATGGGCTCTAGTGTGTCAGAGATGATGAGGATGGCACAGAATGGGGCAGAGTTCAGGTCAGCTGTTCATAAGGTTGCCTATGCATGGTACTTGACTTGATGATACCTTATAACATCAATTTTAACTCATAATTTTTTCCACTTTCACTACTTCTCTATAGTTCTACTTTCCATCAATCATTCTATACGTGACCTTGTAGTGATCATACCCTTATTTGATATTGTCTTTCCCATCACTATCCACAGAGATTCTTATTTCATTGATCTGAAGTGTGCCCTGAGCATCAAGAATTTTAAAAAGATTCCCTGAGGAACTGTAATGTTTAGCTACATTGAAGAGTCATAGCACTGTCCTCAAAGCAAGACTTTGATTTTGTAAAACAAGTATGTAAGTATGTAAAATGTAAATTCAAATTTCCTTCAAGCAGAAAGCCACTTAGGTTTCTTAAACTCTAAGTAACAGTGCTCATAGATGCTCCCTGTGTTGCAAACTCACCCAATAACTTAACCATGGAATAAGTCTGAAGATGTTGAGAGCTGCCAACTGCCCATCACAACCTCGTCATCCATCAGGTCAGGGATAACAAGAAAGTGACCAAATCTTGCCCCTGACACATGTACAAACATTTCTTGATTAAACATTTGTTAATGAACAAGGACAAAAATAATTCATATATTATGTACTATAGGTTTAAGAAAGTTCTCCTTTCTAAGTACTCCATACACCATTTCAGATACTCATTGGAGTCAAATTCTAAACCAACTTTATCATATTACCAGTAGCTACGCAATTGATTCTGACTCATAACTACCCTCCATGTGTTAGAATAGAACTTTGATTCTTAGGGTTTCCAACAGCTGATTCTTTTGGAAGCCAAGCTTTTCTTTTGAGGCACTTAATGGCGGACTCAAACTCTATATCTTTCGGTTAGCAGAGGACCACATTAACCATTTACAACACCCAGGGAATCCAAAAGAAAATCTATCAATGAAAGTTCACTAATGGTGTTGACTGAGTGCAGAATGACAGCAGTTTGATCCAAAAGGATTCTTGTACTCTGTTCATGCAAGAATGAGAGTGGTCTTTGAATACTTTAGTTAATCAGCACATCTCAACTATAATCTCACTACCGAGCACCTGTTTCTAGCTCTCTGCTCATACATTCATCATGCTCATACTTTCCTCATTCTGAAACATAGGTCACTTTTTAAACTAGCAGAAACCCACTTTGTGATTCAGTTAGTTGTTGATTGAGATGCAGGTGACAGAGGCTCTTATGGAGCTTTCTTTCTAGAAAGCTAATGGATCCCTTCCACCTGAGTTTTCTTAGCCACCATGCTTGCAGAACCCAGGGTATAGGTTAATCTCATTTTGACAAGCACAGGTCTATGTTTGTGCCAATCGGGTTTAAAAATTCATTATCGATGCAGTAAGGAGAACATAGAAATTCCAGCTTGAACTTCTGTTAGTCCCTTTTATAATTGTTGACTTTTGAAAATTATCTTTAGCTTAATTTTGTTAATCTATGTTAATAATATTATTTGAAAATTTCCCTAAATGGATTGATACAGTGACTCTGATAAGGGGCCCAAACATAGCAATGACTGTGAAAATGACACAGGGCCAGTCAATGTTTTGTTAAGTAAAATACATAGTGCCTATCAATCAGAGCAGTGACTCAAGGACAATTAGCAACAACACAGCCCTTTGACATTATTAATATCAGGAAATCAACTGTTTTATATACATAGGGAGCATTGGTGGTCTAGTGGTAACTTGCCGTGCTGCCAACCTGAAGCAGGCAATTTAAACCTACCAGTTGCTCTTTGAGAGAAAGATGGGCAATATCCTCCCTTGCAATGATACAGACTCAGAAAACCCCCTGGAGGGTCAGCTATGAATCAATTCTAACTTGGCAATATATATAACAACAACAACAATAGCATGAGTCAAAGCTGACCCAAGAATAACTAGCAATAACATTGTTGTTAATCTGGAAACTAAGAGTTCCTTAGTCTTTGATTCCATGGTAGTAATATTTTTGAAGAGTAATGTTACTGCTTTGGAAGTAGGAGTGGCATCCTCTTCCAAAATAGCTTGCCTCTGGAAACTCTGTGAACGTGGAGAAACTATGAAAGTTATGTGAGTGTTCAGGTCTTTCATTCATAGAGTCATCTATGACTCGACAGCACTTAACAACAACAACCTCATGATGTTCCCTCTTGATCTAGTGAGGATCTAGTAGTGAGGAATTTTGGTTTCTTAAGGTTGAGAGGCAATCCACATCGAAGGGTGAGGTCTTTGATTTTCTGCAGCAAATGTTTCAATTTCTCTTCACTTTCTCTAAGCAAGGCTGTGTCATCATTAATTATGATTATTAATTAATCTTGCTCCAATCCTGATACCACATTCTTCTTCACGGAGTCCCGCTTCCAAAATTATATGCTCAGCATGTTGTTGTT
>NW_006402240.1:4562-5904 GCF_000299155.1 Elephantulus edwardii
GGAACAAATATAGATCTCTTCCAGTCAGTTGGCCAAGTGGTTGTTCTCCAGATTTCTTGGCACAACTTGGTAAGCACATCCATGGCAGCATCTGTTAGCTACAAATTGAATAATTATGAAGAAAGAACACAACGCTGGTGCACACTTTTCCTGGTTTTAAATAATACAGTGTTGTCTTGTTCTGTTTGGATAGCAGCTTCTTAGTCTGTGTATAGGTTTTGCATGAACACAATTAAGTGTTCAGAGATGCCCATTCTTCTCAATGTTAGCCATACTTTGTAATCCACATAGTTAAAGATGAAACAAACTATTAGAATATGCAGAAACCGAGAATTGAAGGATAAGAAGGGAAGAACTCACTTGGCATTTCTCAAGCTAAAAGAACTGAAAAACATATTCAAGCCTCAGGTTGCAATATGTAGAACGATGATATGGCAAAATCTTAAAATTCCATTTGATCCAGCTCTTCCACTACTTGGAATATATCCTACGACAATGAGAACTGTAGCATAAATGGACATTTGTACATCAATGTTTATAGCAGCATTATTCATCAGTGCAAGAACATGGAAACAGCCCAAATGTCCAACCACAACTGAATGGATTAAGAAATTATGATACATTCACACAATGGAATACTACACAGCAGGAACAATGATTTTGTAAATCGCTACCTAACTTGGGAGGGACTGGAGAGCATTATGCCACGTGAACTAATTCAGTCTCACAAGGACAAATACTGTATAAGACCATTATTGTAGAAATAGATTACTAGTAAAACATGTATTAGGCTCTAAGGTGGAGAAGATGGTAAGCAGAGGGGTGAGGATGCGTGGGAGGTGGGACAGTGATCATAGGATCATACAATTTGATGGGTGGAAGGTGGGGTAAGTAAAGGATATGGGAAAGATTCAGTGTGAAAAACAATATACATGAACATTGTAAGTAAATCAGTATAAAAGAAAAATTTTATTTAAAAAAAGAATATGAAGGGAATACATAGAACTACTGTAACAAAGAGGACTGGCAAACACTGAAATATTCCCAAAAATATCATATGATCAAGAGCCAACAGTAAGGAAAGAAGAAGTTTAAGCTGCAATTAAGCCATTGGCAAAAAATAAGTCTCCAGGATTTGCTGGGATGCTCAGTGACATATTTCAAATGGCAGGTGCAGCCCTGAGAGTGCTCACCAGACTATGCCAGGAAATTTAGAGGACAGCTGCCTGGCTGACCAGCTGAAAGAGAGCCATACTTATTCCCATTCTCAAGAAAAGTGATGCAACAGAATGTATAAATTATCGAACAACATCATTAATGTTACAGAACAAGCAAAACATTT
>NW_006402241.1:0-533 GCF_000299155.1 Elephantulus edwardii
TGACTGGGGTAATCGGGATGGGTGTGTCAGAGGCAGTGCGGTTGGCCCAGGATAGAGCAGGGTTTAGGGCTGTTGTGCATAGGGTCGCTATGAGTAGGAAATGACTCGACGGCACATAACAACAACAACAAGCAAAAGTTTGCATTTCTGACAATTTAAATTCACTGACTGCTCAGAGATATAAAAGTGGACACTCTTTTCCCTGTTAATATTTACAGCCTTGGAAATGTGATAGAGGGTCACTGTAAATTGAAATCTGACATTTCCACGAAAGAGAGTTTGAGGGGGTTTTCTGGTTAGTATTCTTTTAGTTTGCATACAGTTATTCATACATACTGTGCTTCATTCATTTACATTGCATTTTATACAATTATTATTATACATTTCATTTTTTATAATTAATTACTATTGATCTATGGCCATTATTAAGTTTTCAAGTCCCCAATGAATAATTCCCATTCATTCACTATCCCCATACCAAATCCCCACTGAACTCTGCTATCCTAGTGGATTCCTTCCTTCCCCTTTCCCCA
>NW_006402241.1:1887-5950 GCF_000299155.1 Elephantulus edwardii
TTGTTTTTGGTTATTCTTCAGTAGAATCTTGCTTGTATGTGAAGTATGATATTGTTCTGTAGTTTCCACACCCTTGGGTCATTTTACTTTGGGATGGGAACAAATATAGATCTCTTCTAGTCAGTTGGCCAAGTGGTTGTTCTCCAGATTTCTTGACACAACTTGATGAGCACATCCAGGGCAGCATCCATTAGCTGGAATATGTCAATTGGTTTACCATCTATTCCTGGGGCCTTATTTTCTGCTATTTCCTTCAAAGCAGCTTGAACTTCTTCCTTCATCGCCATAGGCTCTTGATCATATGTTGTTTCATGAAATTCTTCTGTATCTGCCAATTCCTTTTGCTACAGTGACTCAATATATTCTTTCCATCTTCTTTTAATTACTTCCTGGATCATTTTATATTCTGCCAAAAGCATCCTTGATTATAGCAACTCGAGGTTTGAATTTGTTCTTCAGTTTCTTGAGTTTAAGAATTTTGAGTCAGATGATCATAAGCTATATTACTCCAGAGATGAAAAGGCGAGAAAAAAATGGGGTTTCTTTCATAGTTAAAAAAGTAATTTCTAGATCCATCTTGAAGTACAACATTGTGAGTGACAGGATAATATCCATATACTTATAAGAAAGTCCAGTTGTGCAGCATATTATTCTGTTGTGTGAATATACCACAATTTCCCAATCCATTTGTTTGTTAATGGGTATTTGGACTATTTCCATTTTTTTTTTTTGCTTTTGTGAATAAAACTGCTATGAACAGAGATGTACACATTTGCATTCATGTCTCAGTTCTGATTTCCTTGGGGTATATTAGAGCAATGATGCCAGGCTAGAGACTAAGATGCACCTGATCCAGACCATAGTCTTCATCATTACTTGCTATGCATCAAGAGGTGGACAATGACCAAAGATGACAGAAGAAGAATTGATGCCTTTGAGTTGTAGTGCTGGAGAAGAGTTTGAGCATTCCACAGACTACCAAAAGAACAAACAGGCAGGCCTTCCTCGAAGGGGTGAAACCAGGTTGCTCCTTGGAGGCAAGGATTTTAAGGCTCTATCTGACATACTTTGGGCATGTTTCCAGGAGGGACCAGTAATTAGAGAGGACATCATGGTGGAGGGACAGCATAGGAGAGGAAGACTTTGGATGGACTCACATAGTAACTGGAATAATGAGGGTAGTAGGTGTGTCAGAGGCAATGAGGTTGGCTCAGGATACAGCAGGGTTTAGAGCTATGGTGCACAGGGTTACTATGAGTTGTAGTCAACTTGACACATAATGACAGCAACAGCAACAATATTTCTGGCAGTGGAACAGCTGAGTCTAATGGGATTTCTATGTTCAGCTTTTTGGGGAAATGCCAAACTCACTTCAGAGTAGTTGTACCAATTTACAATGCAACAAGCATTGCATAGGTGTTTCAATATCTTTGCATCCTCTCTGACATTTATTGCTTGCTGTCCTGTTAACATTGCTACTACTATTGGGGTGACATGCTATCTCATTGTTGTTTTAATTTGCATATTTCTCATTGCCAGTGATTTTGAACATTTCTTCATGTATCTGTTGGCCACCCAAATATATTCCTCTGTGAACCGTCTGTTCCTATCTTTTTGTGATTGGGTTATCAGACTTTTTTCTTGTGGAGCATCTATAGTATTCTGTGGTATTCTTTTGTCACGAGATTTTCGTCTCGGACTTTTGTCTGAGATGTCATTGCCAAATGCTTTCCCCAGTTTGTAGGCTTTCTTTTCACTGTACTGGGAAAAGTTTTTAATGCACACAAGAACTTGGTTTTTAGAAACTCTCATTCGTTAATTTTATCCTATCTGGTGGTTTATTTCTGGCTATATTTGCATGCCTATTTATGCCATCTCAGTTTCAAGAAAACAAAGATTCTTATCACTGGATCGATAAGAAACATCATGATAGATGGAGAAAAAGACTTAAATTGTCAACAACTTAATTTTAGTTGGATCCATAAGTACTCCCTTGATGCTAGCATTCAGGAAGTCAGGAGATGTATTGCATTGCAATGTATTGCAGTGAGGGACTTCTCAAAATTATTGAGGAGTAATGATGTCAGTTTGAGGACTAAGGTGTTTCTTGTACAGGCCGTGGTCTTTCCAATCGCTTGCTATGCATCTGAGATCTGGACAATGAATAATGATACAAAAGAAGAACTGATGTCTTTGAGGTATGGTGTTAGAAAAGAGCACTGCACAACCTATGGATTGCCAAAAGAATAAACAAATATGTCTTGGAGAAAGTGCAGCCAGAGTGCTTTTTGGAGGCAAAAAATGATGAGGTTTTGCTTATATACTTTGAGAATGTTGCTAGGAGGGGCTAGTCCTTGTAGAAGGACATGATATTTGGAAAAGTGGAGGGTTGGTGAAGGAGAAGAAGACTCTCAACCAAATGGATTGACATGGTGACTGCCACAATGGGCTTTAATGTGTCAGGAAGTGTGAAGATGATTCAGGAGATGACAGGGTTCAGATCTGTTATTCATAGGGTTGCTATGGGTCACACTCAATGTGATCACACTTAACAAAAACAGCATTTATGCCATAGGCTAGAGCTTGTAAATTTAGTTCCACTTTGTCTCTTATGGTCTGGATTTGGATTTTAACCTTCAGTTGATTTTTGTATATGGGGTGAGGTGTGGATCCTGTTTCAGTTTTCTGTAGGTAGCTGTCCTGTTTAGCTAGCACCATTTGTTGAAGAGTTTGTTTTCTCATTTGATAGGCTCTGTTTCTTTGTCAAATACCAACTGGTGATAGGTAGATGAGTTGATTTTTGAGTTCTTGATTCTGTTTCATTGGCCTATATGTCCATCTTTGTACCAATACCAATGCCAATACCAATACCAATACCAATACCCAACTTTGGTTACTACATCTGTGTTTTGAGTTCAGGCAGTGCTATACCTCCTACTTCATTTTTATTTTTTGGAAGAGCTTTGCTTATTTGGCATCTGTTTACTCCCAAATAAAACTGGAAATTGCCTTTTCTATCTCTTTAAAGAATGAGTTTGGTATCTGTATTGAAATTGTGGTGAGCATGCAGATTGCTTTTGGTAGGATTGTCACTTTCACAACGTAGAGTCTTTCTATCTGATAACAGGGAATATTTTTCCATTTAGTTAAGTCTCTTATAATCTCTTGTAACAGTGTCTTGTAGTTTTCCTCATAAAAGTCTTTGAGGTTGATTATGGATTCAACAAAAAGGAA
The DNA here is from genome assembly GCF_000299155.1 of Elephantulus edwardii. Classification (NCBI taxonomy): domain Eukaryota; kingdom Metazoa; phylum Chordata; class Mammalia; order Macroscelidea; family Macroscelididae; genus Elephantulus; species Elephantulus edwardii. Next base: position 5,122 of record NW_006402241.1, read on the forward strand.
ATCCTTGACAATTTGAATCTTTTATCCATCTATTATGATGTTATCTGTGGATCCAGGAGTAAGAATTTTTGTCTTCTTGATGTTGAAATGCAACCTGTACTGAAGACTGTACTCTTCAAGCTTCTACAACAAGTGCTTCAAGCCCTCCTCACTTTCTGCAAGCATGGCTGTATTGTCTGCATAACACAGGCTATTGATTAGTCTTCCTCCAATCGTGAAGCCACATTCTTCTTAATATAGTCCAACTTCTCAAGTTATTTGCTCAGCATACAGATTGAAAAGGTATAGAGAAAGGATACAACACTGGCATATGTATTTTATGATTTTAAACAATACAAGTTTCCATTGTTCTATTGGGACAACTGTTTTTTAGTGTTTCACATGAGGGCAATCAAGTGTTCTTCAAAACCCCATTCTTCTCAAAGTTATCTATAATTTATTATGGTCCACACAGTCCAATGCCTTTGCATATTCAATAAAATACAAGTCAAGATATCTTTGGTAATCTCTGCATTCAGTCAAGATTACTTTGACATCAGCAATAATCTCTTGTTCTATGGCCTCTTCTGAATGCAGCTTGAATTTCTGGAAGTTTCCTGTCACTGTACTTTTACAGCTATTTCTTATATATTATTCAACAAGATTTTTACTCACATACAAAGTTAATGGCACTGGTAGAAAATTTTCACACTCTATTAGATTACCTTTTTGAAGAATGGGGACATATATTAATATCTTCCAGTTGATTTGGTATTGAAAGTAAATATCAGAGAAGAAAAGGATTACCAAAAATAAATAAAGTCTTTGTATAATTTACAGCCAACTCAAA
>NW_006402242.1:0-1489 GCF_000299155.1 Elephantulus edwardii
ATCTTGCTTGCATGTGAAATCAATGACACTGTTCTGTAGTTTCCACACTCAGTTGGGTCACCTTTCTTTGGAATGGGAACAAATATAGATCTCTTCTAGTCAGTTGGCCAAGTGGTTGCTCTCCAGATTTCTTGGCACAACTTGGTGAGCACATCCAGGGCAACATCTGTTATCTGAAACACTTCAATTGGTATATCATCTATTCCTGGGGCCTTATTTTTGCTATTTCCTTCAAAGCAGCTTGAACTTCTTCCTTCATCACCATAGGCTCTTGCTCCAATTAAATAAAGCAAACCAACATTCAGGAAAACTATGAAGACTTAATAAACACTAAAACAACTGCAATGAAACCAAGGATAAGAAAAGCCAGAAATAACATTAACTCAGTACAGAAAATAGAACCAAAAAACCCAGCAGCAGCAACAATGAGAAATGCTATGGATAAGTACACTGAATATGACTGGATTAGATGCACTAGTCCAGAGAAAAAGTTTAACAGAAAAGTTAAGAAAACATGACTCACCAATGTTGTCTATAAAAGATACATCTTAAACCCAAGGTTGTTGTTGTTGATTGCCTTCGAGTTGAGCACGACTCATAGCGACCCTATGAACAAAACGCCTGAAGCCCCTCTTCAACTACTGACATTTATCAAAGGTCATAGGGTTTCTGGAGGCATGTTATTTAGGAAGTGGATGCCACTCCTGCTTCCAAAGGCTAATATCAAAGGGTGGGGGAAAATACATCATGCAAATGGCAATTAGAAAAGAGTATGAGTGGCAATATTAATTTCTAGTATAAGAGATTCAAGATAAAATCCAGGATAAGATAAAGGGCATTATATAATGGTCAAAGCATAAACTGAATGAGTGGATATAAACATAATTATTATCTATGCACCCAATGACAGAGTTACAAGATAATTAAATAAAAAATTATCAGAATCCTTTAATCCTGCAACTTGAAGCCTGAAATTTTGTTTTTCAGTTCTTTCAGCTTGAGAAATGCTGAGGGTATTTCTCAAGCTGAAACGCAGAGGTTCAGGGAAAGAGAGAATGAACCTCAAGGAGATGGGTTGATCCAGTGACTATAACAAGGGGTTTGGACCACGGCAAAGAGTCAGGGAAAGGCATGTGACAGGTCGAGGTTCTGATTTGGTTTTCAAAGAGTTGCTAAGAGTCATATTTGAATCAATAGCACCTCACAATAACAACTATGAAGCAGTACATTCATGGTTACTTGATGAGTGCCTCAAGGTTATATTTCACTGTTGACAGATGAAAAAAAAAAAGAGTAGGAGAATGGATAAGAAAACATGACCCATCAATATGTTGCCTATAAGAGACACACCTTAAACACCAGAAAACAGATAGACCAAAGAAAAAATCAAAGAAACATCGATCAGGCAAACAACAACAGCAATAATAATTATTATAAATGGCAATATTAATTTTTTTGTTTTATTTTAATATTTCGTTGTTGAACCAGA
>NW_006402242.1:2469-5845 GCF_000299155.1 Elephantulus edwardii
TTCATCTATTTTATCTTCTCCTGGTTGTAGATGCAATATTAATTTTTTATAAAATACTCTTGAAGGCAAAAATAAGCATAAGAGACAAGGAATGACATTATATAATTATTAAAAGGTCAACTTAATAAGAGGACATAACTTGAATTATCCAAAAACAGCGGATACGTAAATCAATCTTTATTTCAATAGAGAAAAGACTACAATACTTTTGATATAGGACAGAATGTAAATAAAGAAACTCAACAATGATACAGAAGAACTAAACAATACAATTAAGTACAAGGAATAGATATATATACACACACACACACTACAATTAACTACAAGGAAAATATATATATATATACACACACACACATACACACACATTATACCTAACAAGAGAATAATATACATTCTCCAATGTATATGAGACATTTCACAGAACAGATTACATATTAGGTCACAAAGTAAATCTCAGTAAGTGGGAAAAAAATTCCAAACTACAAAGTATCTTCTCAGAGCATTATACTTTAAAATTAGAAATCAAGAGGTAGATCAAAGAAAAAACATTAATCACATGGAAATGAAGTAATAGTCTACTTCAATAGTATTTGGTAATAGAACAACAAAAATATTTTTCAAACAAATGACAATGAACACATAACATACAAAACCCTTTGACACATAAAGAAAGCAGCATTCAGAGGCCAATTTATAGCAATAAATGCACATATCAAAAAAAAGGGAAGAATTGAAATAAACTCCTTACCCCAACAACTCCTATAATTAGGGGGGAAACCCCCCTTAAAACACAAAACCAACAAGGAAAGCCTTGTTGTTGTTGTTATGTGCTGTCAAGTAGACTCCAACTCACAGCAACCCTATGGTCAACAGGTGTGAACTCTCTACTCTATCCTGAGCCAACTTCATCTTGTCTGACACACCTATCCCCATTACCCCAGCAACTGAGTCAATATATCTCATCAAGGGTCTTTCTCTCTTCCTCCATCCCTCCAAGCATGATGTCCCTCTACAAGGACTGATCCCTCCTTGTAACATGCCCCAATTATGTCAGATGAAGCTTCAAAATATTTGCCTCCAAGGAGCAGCCTGGTTTTACCCACTCTAGGATGAACCTGTGCAATACTTAAGTATGCTGCAGGAAGAATGTTGAAAGACCCAAGAAGCATCAATAGAAGGTGGAAGGAGTACACAGAGCACTGTACCAAAAAGAATTGGCTGACACAGAAGAATTTCATGAAACAACATATGATCAAGACACAATGGTTATGGAGGAAGTCCAAGTTGCTCTGAAGGCACTGGCAAAAAAACAAGGTCCCAGGAATTGATGGAATATCCGTATTTCAACAAACTGAAGCAAAGCCTACAGACTTCAAAAAAAGCAGAAAGGAGTGAAGTAGAAAAATAACAGAATAAGACTAGAAGTTGGTTCTCTGGAAGAATTCATAAAATCAATAAACCTTTGGCAAATGTAAGTAAGGTAAAGAAAGAAAACACTCAAATATTATGAATAAGAAATGAGATGTTTTCCAAAAAAAAGAAATGAGATGTATGATGTTACCCTCCCCCCCCAAAAAAAAAATAAAGTAGGGAGGAAAGGATAACAGGATACTAGGGAAAAGTGTATTAAAAAAAATTTTGAATAAGGGAAAAATGCTTAGAAATTCACTGCTCACCTAAACACAGAAGCAAAATAACTACTACAAAAGAAAAAAGTGAGCAGGCCAAAGCAACATTCCCAATAAAAAAATAAATTTTTGGCCCAGCCCGCTTCACCGGTAAATTCCACCAAAATTCAGAGACCAGCCAACTCCTGAACTCATTCCATACGGCAAATATAACCCTAATGCAGATGCTAAGGAAAGACATCATCAAAAAGTACTGTCATTTCCCTTGTGAACATGCAAAAATTCTCAACAAAATCTTAGTTAATAGACTCCATCCAACATTATATAAAAATTATGTATTATGATCAAACAGGATTCAAATCAGGTATGCAAGGATAGTTCAACACAAGAAAAACAACCACCATGACCTACAATATATAAATAAAACAACTGCAAACAATCTTATGATCATTTCTGTCAATGAAGAAATATACAATATACTACATCCTTTCTAGATTAAAACACTCAAAATAAAGAGAAGAGATATAAAAAAAACAATGGCCATTTTGTGCCTGAGATATTTTATTCAGCATAGTATCTTTCAGTCTTATTCATGTTGTGTAGTGTTTTACGAGGTCAATGGTTTTCAAAGCTGCCTAACATTACATTGTATGAATGTACTACAGTTTTGTTATGCTCTATGTAAACATTGACTAAAATTACGTTTAATAAAAGCTTAGAAAAAACTGACGAACACTACTCTCCATGGAGAGATACTGAATACATTCCCTTTGAGAACGGAACTAGAGAAGCATGCCTTTTATCACCACTCCTATTCAGTATTGCAGGGTGCTCACCCTAGTGGTGGAGTCTGCAGGAAGTTATACAAAGGTGGTGCCTCTTTGGTCATTCAAATCCACAAGGGGCTCCATTCAAGAAATATGGGTAATCTCCTCCCCTGCAATGTACAGTCTTCCAAAAATCTGTCGGAGTAATAGCTAGCACCTGGTACTGATCCTATGGCAATGAGTAGGCCTCTGAGTATTCAATATTGTATTTTAAGTCCTAGCCAGAGCAATAAAGCAAGAGAAAGGAAATAAAAGGCATGCAAAATGGCAAAAAGAAAGTAAAACTATCTCTGTTTGCAGATCACACAGTTCTATACACAGAAAACAGATACACATAATGGGATACTATTCAATGTTAAAGCATTTGCAAAGACTCAGCAAGAAAATTCGCTTACTTACTCAGTGTCATCAAGTCAAACTGACTCATAGCTGACTCTCCAGTGCATTTTTGGAGGCTGTAAATTGCATGAAAGGAGATTGTTCATCTTTTTTCTGTGATGCTGTTGGTGGATTTGAACCACCAGAGAGGTACCACTTTTGAGTTAGCAGCACAACTCCCTGTGGATTAGGCCACCAGAGTTCCTTCCATCATTAGCTAATTTTGTTGTTCATTGCTGCTGAGTTGCAACTAATAGTTCCCAGGGGTTTTCAGAGTCTGCAAATAACAGGAGATTGCCTATATTTCTCTTTCTAAGCAGCGGACAGATTTGAACTGCCTGTCTGTGGATGTTGTTGTTGTTATGTGCCGTCGAGTCGTTTCCAACTCATAGCGACCCTATACACAACAGCCCTAAACCCTGTTCTATCCTGCGCCAACTGCACCGCCTCTGACACACCCATCCCGATTACCCCAGTCACTGAATCAATCCATCTCATAGAGGGTCTTCCCCTCCTGCGCTGTCCCTCCACCTTCCCAAG
>NW_006402243.1:0-5889 GCF_000299155.1 Elephantulus edwardii
TCCTTGGAGAGGGACATCATGTTTGGCAGAGTGGAGGGGCAGCGAAGGAGAGGAAGACCTTTGATGAGATGGATCGATTCTGTGACTGGAGAGGTGGGAATAAGTGCATTTGAGATGGCTAGGTTGGCACAAGATAGAAGAACGTATAGAGCTCTTGTACATAGGGTGGCTATGAGTCGCAAGCGACTCAATGGCACATAACAACAACAACAACAACAATACTCTGATAAATTTGAAAGCCTAGAAGAAATGGACAAATTCCTTAAAACTCATTCCCTATTCAGATTGACATTGATAGATGTAGAACACTTGAACAGATTCATCACAGAAAAGGAAATTGAGCCAATCATAAAAAGACTCCACACCCTCAAAAAAGTCCTGCAACAGATTATTTCATAGCTTAATTTTACCATTCAGAGAAGATCTGTCATCAATTCTACTTAATTTATTTAAAAAAAATAGAAAAATAAGAGATACTCTTAGACTCATTCAAAGAAGTAAGCATAACCCTAATACTAAAGCCAGGGAAAAAAATATTGCCAAAAGAGAAAACTACTTACCAATATCTCTCATGAATATAGATGCAAAAGTCATGCCCAATAAAATCCAATAGCACATCAAAAAACTAATTTAGCATGACCAAGTGAATTTCATAATGGGTATGCAAGGATGGTTCAACATAATCAATCAATCAATCAATAAATCACAATCAATGTAATTCATCAAATTAACAAAGTGAATAACAAGAGCCACATGATCCTATCAATTGATGCAGCAAAAGCCATAGAAAAAATCCAACAGCCATTCCTGATTAAAACATTCAGCAAAACAGGAATAGAAGGGATTTCCTCAACATAGTGAACAGTATATATACAAAACCAAGGGCTAATATATCCTCAATGAAGATAAACCAAAATCATTCTCCTTGCGAACAGGGATCAGACAAGGATCCAGGATCTTCCTCTCCTACACTGTTCCCTCACACTTCCAATTATTATGTCCTTCTCCAAGGAGCCGTCCCTCCTGGCCACGTGCTTGAAGTATGTGAGACAGAGCTTCAAAATCCTAGGCTCCAAGGAGAAAGTTGGTTTCATTATCTCCAAGACAGATGTATTTTTTTTTATGTCCATAGTATGTTCAAGATGTCTCCAGCACCACAATTCAAATGTATCGATTCTTTTTCTGTCATCCGTAGTCATTGTCCAGCTCTCTGATGCATAGCACGGAATTATGAAGACCATGGCCTGGATCAGGTGCACCTTAGTCTCTGGACTAACATCATTCCTTCTCAGTACTCTGTAGAGCTCCCTGACAGCAGATTTTCCCAATGTAATTAATCTTTTGGTTTCTTGAGTGCTGATGCCAAAAGTGTTGGTTGTGTAATTGAGCAAGCAGTAATTGTTAACAACTTCAATCTCTTTATCAATCACGATTCTGTCAATTGGCCCAGTGGTGAGAATCTTTGTCTTCTTGATGTGAAGCTTCAATCCATATTGAGGACTACAGTCCTTGACTTTCTGCAGTGCTTCAGAAGTGCTCCCAAGGTTGTGTAATCTCTCTAACATTAGTTGTTGATGAGTCTTCTTCCAATACGATGCCACATTCCTCCTCATAAAGCCGAGCCTCCTGAATGATCAGTTCTGCATACTGATTAAAAAAGGTATAGAGATAAGACACATCCCTGATGCACTCCTTTCCTGATTTTGAACCATGTTCATGGATAGAAATCACGTCCATTTTTGTGAATAGGAAGACAATACAGTGAATATAATGAAAATGACAATCCTACTAAAAGTGATCTGTATGTCCAATGCAATCCCAGTACAGATACCAAATTTATTTTTCAAAGAGATGGAAAAGGCAATGTTGTTGTGTGTACCACTGAGTCAGAAATGACACATAGCTGACCCTCCAGCAGGTTTTCAGAGGCAGGTAATTGCACTGGAGGAGATTGCTCATCATTCTCCGTGAAGCAGCTGGTAGATTCGAGCCATGTACCTTTGGGATTACAACACACTTTCTTACCACTAGGATGCCATAGCTCCCTAGAAAAGGCAATATTGTTGTGGTGTTGTTGTTATGTGCCGTCGTGTCGCTTGTGACTCATAGCGACCCTATGTACAACAGCCCTAAACTCTGCTCTGTCCTGTGCCAATCGCACTGTCTCCGACACTCCCATCCCAATTATCCCAGTCACTGAATCAATCCACCTCATAGAGGGCCTTCCTCTCCTGCGCCGTCCCTCCACCCTCCCAAGCATGATGTCCCTCTCCAAGGACCGGTCTCTCCTCACAACATGTCCAAAGTATGTTAGACGGAGCCTCAGAATCCTGGCCTTCAAGGAGCCACCTGGTTTAACCCTTTCCAGGACAAACCTGTTTGTTTTCCTAGCAGTCCATGGTATTCTCAATACTCTTCTCCAGCACCACAGCTCAAAGGCATCAATTCTCCTTCTATCCTCCTTGGTCATTGTCCAAAAGAAAAGGCAATAGGCAATTTTATTTGGAGAGGAAAGAAACTTATAAGCAAAGCTCTTCTGAAAGAAAACAAAAACCACATGGGAGGCGTAGCACTCTCTGATCTCAAAAATCTACTATACAGCTGTAACAATCAAAACAGTATGTTATTGGTACAATGACAGGCACATAGACAAATGGAACAGAAAGAATAGAGAGCCCAGAAACCAACCTATCTCCTATGGTCAACTGATATTCAACAAGGAAACAAAACTTATCATATTGGAAAAGAACAAACTCTTCAACATATGGTGCAGGCAAAAACTGGACTGCTACCTGTAGAAAGCTGAAACAGGATACTTATCTCACACCATACACAAAAATCAATTCACGGTGGATCATGGTGGTTTGGGTAAAGCCACAAACCATAAAGATCATAAGAGACAAACTGGGCCAAAAGGATGACAAATATAGCCAGAAATGCACAACCAGGAGAGGATAAAATTGATGAGTAGGACCTTCTGAAGATTAAATTTCTTTGGCATCAAAACCTTTTTCCAATAGTGTGAGTAGAAAACCTACTGACAGTGGTTAAAAAAAATCATTTGGTAATATCGTGTTAGACAAGGGCCTCATAGCAAAAGCTTACAGAATAGTCTAGGGTTTCCACAAGGAAAAGACTGATAACCCAATTACAAAATGGAGGAAAGACATGGGAAGACTTTTCACAAAGGAAGGCATTTGGATGGCTAACAGACCCATGGAAAAATTGCTCAAAATCACTGGCAGTAAGAAAGATACAAATCAAAACCATAATAAGGTATAGTTTCGCTTAAATAGCTTTGGCAAAGTTTAACAGGACAGTGAGTAATAAATGTTGGAGAAGATGTGGTGAGATAGGAACTCTTTTTTTTTTTTTTACAGAATCTCTTTTTTTACTCACATATGTGGGGTTTGCTAGGGAGTCAAGGGGGTGAGGGATGAGAAGGTAAAGGATATCACACAGTGAAAGTCTGGATTCAATAAATAACAGTTCCAAGTCAGGTTAACAGCAAGACATAGCCCCTCAATTAACAGCAAGACATAACCCCAGCTTCTCAGTCAACAGCAAGACAGAGTCCTTCAGTTAATCCAGACAGCTTCTCTCAGTCAACAGCAAGATACCTCTGGCTCCAAAGGCTATGTGCTGCTTCCCCTGCTGCTGCTTTCTCCCTTTCTGGTGTTGAGGTTCCAGTCCCAAGCACTCTAGCCTGGTGTCCCTCTGGCTACACCTTGCCACCATCGTCACTACAGTCTGCTTAGTTCTCCTTATGTTGGCCACACAGCTGTTCATGGTGTTGAAGACGCTGATCAATATCCAGCCACATGTCCACAGTTGAAGCATCTGTAGATTACACCCTCAGGGGAGACGATCACTACAAGAGCTGGTGGGGGAGCAATGACAGTATATAGATGAGGTTGCTCACAGGTTGGCAGGTAGACGATGTTCTGAGAAGTAATGGTTCCTTTCCTGGTACTTGCCACCTCCTCCAAGCATGTGAGCCATTCTCTTGATCTCCTGGCCTTCCAAATTTTCTTGGCATAGGTCAGCTGTTTGCAATCCGGCCTCCCTGCCTGGGGAAGACATGGACTCATCGTCCCCAGATGCGTCTGGCTAGAAGTCTGCTGTTGACTGAAGGAAAAGACAGACAGGGATAGGAAAAGATATAAAAAGAAAAAGACAGGAAAGCGAAGAAGGAAGAACTGAAGCCAACTACTGCCCTTCATAATCTGAGGCATGAGATAGAGGAAAAGCATCTTCTGGAAAAAAAAGAAAGAAGACTCATTCAGTAAGTAAAACCTGAAGAGAAAGAAAAACGATGACTTGGAAAGAGATAGAGAGAAAGAAGATACCGAGAAAGAAAGCGGCAGTATGGTGACAATAAAGAAACTCCTCTTAAAGATTAGCTTTACAATGAAGAAAGTGAAAGACACAAGAGACCGAAAGAAGACTGACAGAAGAAGCAACAAGAAAATTGCATGAGGGGAAAATCCTGAATGAAAAAAAGGGTTGTTGGGTTGGTTTTTTTGTTTTTGTTTTTGTTTTTGTTTTTCACTGAGAAGGGGAAGAGAGACATAAAAAGAAAAGCCATAAAGAAGGTGATAGAGGTAGCATGCGTAAGAAAGAGAAATCCTCAAGAGAAGAACACAAGAAAAGGGATTCCAAGAATGGTGTACACAGAAATCGAGGTTCTGATTAAAAAAGAGATGGAACTAACTAACAGCTGTCATACAGATTACTTAGCAAGGAATTAAAAAAAAAAGATAAAGAAACAGGAAGGAAGCACAGCTATGAGGAAGGGTCATCAGTGTGGATGTTGGCTCAGAGACACAGAAGTGAAGAAAATGTGGAAACGGCAAAAGAAGTCTGATTTAGAAAATGGTGGAGCCCATGAATACTCAGCCAGTTTTGAAGATGATTTTGAAATTGCACAATCAGATTGTCCAAAAGAAGACATGACACACAGGGAAAGGAGGAACCATAAGGAACCAGAAACTGACTTGCTGGTATACAGAGAACATAAATAAAAGGATCGAGACAGCGACACAAAGCATTTAAAAATGACAACTGAAAAAGATGTTCACATGTTTAAGGAGATCCCTCGGGGGGAGAAGGAGCAAGAAAAACACAGGGACAGAAGTAAAGATGCAAAAGATCAGGAAACAGAGAAACAGAAAGAGAAACATTGAGAAGAAAACACAGACAAGTGTCACAGTAGAGGAAAAGACACTCAGGAATGGAGGTCAGGCCAGAAAGTGTGATGGCAGGGAACTCTTATACATTGTTGATGGGATTGTAAAATGATACTCCTCTGAAATACAGTTTGACATTTCCTCAACCATAGATTGAAGTTGTCAAGGATTGCATTTTATTTTGATGTACAATCAATTCTTATAATGTTGAAGCCATCTTGCATTGGGAAAATCTACTTTCAAGAATCTCCATAGAGTACTAAAGAATAGCATCAAGTTGAGCCTGATCCAAATCACTATCTCCAATTGCTTCCTATGCATATGAAAGTTGGACAATGATTAAGTATCACAGTAGAGTTGGTGATTTTCTTTTTAGTTGTGGTATTAGAGACAATACCAGGATGGATATCAGACAATATCATATCAATACAATGATGGAGACAATATCATGGATGGATATGATAGATGGTGAAGAGATTGAGATTGTTAACAACTTTAGTCTGCTTGGCTCCACAGTCAACACTCTTGGCACCAGCAGCGAGGAAATTAAAAGACGTATTGTGATGGGAAGTCTACTGTTAGGGACCTCTCCAAAGTACTGAAGAGCAATGGTTTCTCTTTGGAGACTAAGGTGCGTCTGATACAGGTCATGGTCTTTGCAATCACTTGTTAAACATCAGAGAGTTGGACAATGACTAGG
>NW_006402244.1:0-1067 GCF_000299155.1 Elephantulus edwardii
CTTTAGGTTCTCATTCTTTTGATAAGTGTTTCATTTTTAAGAGCGTTCAGTTACCTAAATTTTGTCATTCATGTGTGCCTTTGCACAGTTAATAAAGCACAAATAGAGATTCTTTGTTTTTTAGCCAGGATCTATTTGATATCAACAGTGATAACCCTGGTGCTACAGCCTCTTCCAAATCCAGCTTGAATTTCTGGCAATTCTCTGTTGATATATTGTTCAAGCTGTTTTTTGGTGGGTTGGGTTTTTTCCCTTTTTAAATATTTTTCATGTCTACTAATTAATTCTGAAATGCACTTTTACTTTTTCTGTTGTCTTTAATACTGCGTTGTTTTTGTATACCATCAAGTCATGACAGACTCATAGCTGACCCTGATGGGTTTTCAGAGGCAGTTGATCACTTGGGAGAAGATTGCCGGTCCTTCTCGTGTGGCTCAGTTGGTGGACTTGAACTGTGTGCCTTCAATATTACAGCACAGCTTTTTGCCACTAGGCCCCAGAGTTCCTGTTCAAGCCATTTTTTAATGACCTTCAGCAGTATTTTGCTTAAATTTCATACTGATACTCGTTTGATAATTTCTACATTCTGTTTGGATCACCATTCTTGGGAATAGAAATAAATATGGTATCTTGTATCCAATTGGCCAGATTGCTGTATTGCAAATTTCCTGGCATAGTCTGAAACATGTCTATTTGTTCATTTGAAACATGTTAGTTGGTATACCATTTATTCCTGGGGCCTTTCTCTTGCCAGTGTCTTCATTGCAACTTGAACAACTTCTTTCCTTACCACTGGCTCTTGATTACATGCTATTTCCTGAAATATTTCCGTATTAGCCAGTTCTTTCAGGTACAGTGATTCTGTGTATTTCCTCCATCGTACTGTGATGCTGCTTGGATCATTCAAGATTTTGCTCCTTACATCTCTTACTATTGCAATTTGTTTTTCCATTCATTTCACTTAAGAAATGCCAGCTGAGTTCTTCCGTTTTCATTCTCCAATTGCTTTGTCTTCTTCAGCCACCCTTTGAAATCTTCTTTTACCTAAACATCTCTTCCCTTTGTTT
>NW_006402244.1:1432-5769 GCF_000299155.1 Elephantulus edwardii
TGAGATGAGTTGAACTGGTTTTGGTCACTTTGAATCAGATAATCATATGCCATACTATGCCAGTAATGAAAAACAGAGGAAGAATTGTGTTGTGTTCATAGCTGAAAAGACTATTTCAGGAAGCATGCTCCCTCTCTCGCTTGTCTGTGCAGCAAATTTTCCTTTGTCCACACATGGGTGACTCACAGGCTGCTCTTCCAGGCCTGAAGATGTTTCTGTGTCCTGTGCAGTCCTGACCTCTCCGAGTGCTTCATGACTAACTCTCAACTAGGCAGCTGCCTGAGCCACTTCCTGAGAAACCCCATGGAGCCCACCCACCAGAGCTGCTTCTGGATGCAGAATAGCCAGCGTGGATCCTAGGTTCAAGTTCATTCACAGCCAAGGCCTCACTGAACAGTGTTCTCACATCAGCAGAGCAAGTCCTCTTGGACACCCAGAGTGATTTGTAATGTTTGTTGTTAGGAGCCAGACTTGATTATGACTTCTACAGACCCTGTGAATAGAGGACATGAATCCTGTATCCTGTGCCACCTTCTCCATCCCTGATGTGCTTGAGCCCATTGCCTTGGAATAATGAAACAGCTTCCCCATGGACAGATAACTAGGACGTTTGCAGTGTCTGAGCTCAACTTAGAGTCTGTTCTTTAAGGGGCATAAACTCCATGTTTCTCTGTTTCCTGTGCTTTGTCAGGCAGAACTTTTGTTGGGCAGATTTGATCATGGAAAAACGGAAACATGTTAAAGAATATATTCCACTTTTAAAAACTTAAATTATTTGAGACAGATGATGACCGTTAAGGAAAAAAAAGACTATTTCAAGTTTTATCCTGAAGTACAATGTTGTGATAGAATGTTACCCATATGTATACAAGGAACACCTGTTACTACAACTGTTATTTAAATATATGCCTGAACAGCTAAACCCAAACAGGAGGAAATTGAAGTTTCTATCAAATTTTTGCAGTCCAAAATTGGTCAAACATGCAATCAAGATGTGTTAATGATAATTAGAAACTGGAGGACAAAAGTTAGAAACAATGAAGAAGGTAGTTGGAAAGTGAGTCTTGGTAATAAAAACTAGGCCAGAAATAGAACAGTTAAATTTTTACATTCAGTGATTTATTCATCGTAAATATTTGAAAAACACACAAATGGTGACTTTACACATGGACCTATCTAGGTGGACTTCATAGGAATCAGATTAACTACATCTGTGGAAGGAATTGTTGGAGAAGTTAATTATCAGCAGTAAAAACCAGGCCAGGTGTGGACTGTGGAACAGACCATCAATTACTCTTGTGTGAGTTCAAATTGAGGCTGAAGGAAATGAAAACAAGAACATGAGAACCAAAATAGGATCTTTATCCCATCTAAATTTATAAATCACATTTATATAGTATGCTGCACACTGTTTCAGGAACCCTCTAATGGAACTATGTTTTAAAAAGAAGCTGTTTTGTAATGATTTCCTAGTATTACAAAACAACAATGGTAAGCAAAAAACAAACCCAAACTCGTGTTTTAAAAAGAAACCAATCTTCAAAGTACCTTTCCCAGTTCACAGAATTAATTTAAAAGTCTGGTGATAAATTTTAATATTGCTTCAAAAGATCCAATTAAGCTTAACTGACACTAGGGCAGATTTCAACCATACTGTTCTAGCTTATTGATCACTATTTACAGAGAAGGAGACAGGATAGAATGTGTGAGAGAGAAAACTTGAAACTGAAAGATGTTTGGGAGGAATATAGCAGGGATTAAAGATTTTTAAAAATTGTATTTGATAAAATGAGCCAATTTTTTGAGCTTATTTTTCATAAATGTTGTTACGTGGCATAGAGTTGTCAGCATCTCATAGTGCTCCTGTGTACAGTAGCTCTGAAGGCTACCCTGTACTGAGCCAGTCTCATTGATTCTGATATACCTAATCCCATTGCCCCAGACACTATGTCAATCCATCTCATCTAGGGTTTTTCTCTCCCTCTACCTTTCCAAGCATGATGTCCTTCTCCAAGGCCATGTGCCCAAAGCATGTGAGACAGGGCTTTAAAATCCTTGCCTCCAAGGAGAAACTTGGTTGGTCCATGGTATTTTCAATACTCTTCTCCAGCACCACAATTCAAAGTCATCAATTTTTCTTCTGCCATCCTTACTTATTGTCCAGCTCTCTGATGCATAGCAAGTAATTTCAAAGACCATTCCCTGGATAAGGCACACCTTAGTCTCTAAACAGACATCATTGCACTTTGGAGAGGTTTCTGACAGCAGACTTCCCCAATGCAATTTGTGGTTTGATTTCCAGACTGCTGGTACCAAGAGTGTTGATCGTGGAGCTGACCAAGTTGAAATTGTTAACAACCTCAGCCTCTTCTTCATCCATCTTGGTGCTGCCAGTTAGCCCAGTGGTGAGAATCTTTGTCTTCCTAATGTTACACTTCAATCCAGCCCTTGACCATCGCAGCAAACACTTCAGGTCCTCCTCAATTTCAGCAAGCAAGGTTGTATCATCTTCATAATGCACGTTGTTGATGAGTCCTCTAATTTTGATACCACACTACTCAACATAAAGTCCAGCCTCCTGAATTATTTGTTCCACATAAAGGTTGAAAAGGTATGGAGACAGGACACAACCCTGATGCGCTCCCTTCCTCATTTAGAACTAACCAGTATTTCCTTGCTCTGTTTTGAGGACTGCCCCCTGGTTTTGCATACGCACAATCAAGTGTTCTAGGATTCCTATTCTTCTCAAGGTTAGTCACAGTTTGTTGTGATCCACACAGTCAAATGTCTTTGCATAGTCAATAAAATACAGATATTACTCTGATACTCCCTACTTTCTGCCAAGATCCATCTGACATTGGTGATAATGTCTCTAGTGCCTCTCCTAACCCCATCTTGTATGTCTGGTAGTATTCTGTTAGTACGTTCCAGTCATTTTTGGATAATTTGCAGCAGGATTTTGCTTCTATGTGATAGTAGTGATGTTGTTTGATAGTTTCCACACTCTATTGGATCATCGTTTTCTGGAATAGGTGTAAATATGGATCTCTTCCAGTCAGTTGGCCAGAGAGTTTTCCTCCAGACTTCTTGGCACAACCTGGTCAGCACATCAAGGGCAGCATCTGTTTGTTGAAATATGTCAGTTGGTATGCCATCATTTTATGGGGCCTTGTTTTTTGCCAATTCCTTCAGAACAGCTTGAACTTCTTCATTGCCATTGCCTCATGATCATATGTTTCGTGCAATTCTTTGGTGTCAGCCAATTCTGTTTGGTAGAGAGACTCTGTATACGCCTTTCATCTTCTAATGCACACTATTCATTTAGGTAAAATGTATTGGACATATTCTGCTTGCTACTTATAATACAGTGTCAGTGATACAGCAGTGAGCCAACAAGGATTTTAAGCAGATGATCAACTGACTTAAGTTTGTAAAAATATGATTGTGGGGAAGACCAAATGAAAGGGAAAAGTTAAAAAGCTTTTTGCAATAATCTAAGCAAGAGATGCTAGTGGCTTAGAACGGTGGAGATGAGACATGATCAGATTAAATATTTTAGAAGTGTAGACTGTAGAATTTCTAATGGATTGTATATGTCATAAGAAAAAAGGATTAGTTAACATTTGAGGACTGAAGTAAGGAAAATGGATGGGTTTGGAATTAGAGAGTAAAAAGTGGAATTTAGTTTTGGTAAGTCTGAGATGCTTGAAGTTGTAAGGTCATCAGAGATAAATCAAGGACAGGGTAAGGGAGAAAGACTCTTGACCAGATGGGTTGACAGTGACTTCTGCAGTGGTTTAATGGTGTCCAAGATGGTGAGGATGGCATGGGATATGATGATGTTCAGATTGGTTATTCATAGTTTCTTATATATGCATCTTGCTTGACTCGATGGACCTAACAACAACAGTAGGGGAATGATAAGGAATTCAGCTTTGGGAGCATATATACTACAACAGAAATGACAGAATAGTATGAAATGCAAATTCATGGAGTTTCCCCCATTTTTTAAAGGAAAAAAAGGAATTTGGCTTTTGTACTTTAGAAACTTACAATCTAGTTGGCTAAATAGAGCATATATAAGAGAAAACATATAATATTAACAAGTACAAGTTACCGAAATAAAAGTATAGAAAATTCACTTTTAATCTTGATGTCCCAGCTCTTGTTACCTGAAAATTGTGTTCAAGGATTTGGTTATAGTACTTAAATACTGAAGTCCTTTTTATCCCAATCTAAGAAGAGATCAATTGAGAATAAGCCTTTGAAAAGAATATAGTTTGGACATGAAAAACCCTGTATTACCAGGAATAATTTAATATTACTATTTTTCTATG
>NW_006402245.1:0-5886 GCF_000299155.1 Elephantulus edwardii
AATCGGGATGGGTGTGTCAGAGGCAATGCGATTGGCACAGGATAGAGCAGGGTTTAGGGCTGTTGTACATAGGGTCGCTATGAGTCGCAAATGACTCGATGGCACATAACAACAACAACAACATGGCCTCGATCCGGTGCACCTTAGTCTCCAAACTGACATTGTTGCTCTTCAGGACTGTGGAGAGGTCCCTGATGCAATTCATCTTTGGATTTCCTACCTCCTGGTACCAAAGAGTGTTCATTTGTGGAGCCAAGGAAACAATCTCAATCTCTTCACCATCTATCATGATGTTGCCAATCAGCCCAGTGGTGAGATTCTTTGTTTTCTTGATGTTGAGCTTCAATCCATATTGAAGGCTGCAGTACTTGACCTTCTGCAGCAAGAGCTTCAGATCCTCAGTTTCAGCAAGCAAGGGTGTGTCATCTGCATAACGCAGGTTCATGAGTCTTCCTCCAATCCTGATGCCACATTTCTCATAGAACCCAGCTTCCCAGATAGTTTGTTCTGCATATAGATTGAAAGGGTATGGAGACAGGACATATCCCTGGTGTACACCCTTCTCAATTTTGAACCATGCAGCGTTTTCTTGCTCTGTTCTGAGACTGCCTCCTGGTCCAAACACAGGTTTCCCATAAGCACAATCCCATTCTTATCAGAAGTAGCCATACTTTCTTGTGACCCATAGTCAAATGCTTTTGTATAGTCAATGAAACAATATCCCTACTACCATGACCTCTTCTAAGCCCAGCATGTACATCTGGCAGTTCTCTGTTGATGTGTTTCCAGTGGTTTTGGATAATTTTCAGCAAAATCTTGCTTGCATGTGATATTAATGATAGTGTTCAATAATTTCTGTACTCTCTCTGTCACCTCTCTTCGGAATGCGAACAAATATAGATCTCTTCTAGTCAGTTTGCCAGGTGGTTGTCCTTCAGATTCCTTGACATAACTTGGTAAGCACATCCAGGGCAGCTTCTGTTTGTTGAAATATGTCAGTTGGTGTACTGTCAGTTTCTGGGGCCTTGTTTTTTTGCCAGTTCTTTCAGAGCAGCTTGAACTTCTTCATCATCACAGGCTTTTGCTCATATGTTGTTTCATTAAATTCTTCGTCACTCAATTCCTTTTGGTACAGTGACTCTGTATACTCCTTCCATCTTCTTTTAGTGCTTCCTGGATAATTTAATTTTCTGCCCAAAGCATCCTCAATAATTGCAACTCGAGACGTGAATTCGATCTTCAGTTCCTAGAGCTTAAGAAATGCTGAGTGAGTTCAGCCCTTTTGATTTTCTGACTCCAGCTCTTTGCGCATTTCACTGTAATACTTCACTTTTGTTTTCCCACATTGCCTTTGAAATCTTCTGTTCAGCTCCTTAACATCTTGATTTCTTCCCTTTGCTTTGGCTTCTCAGTGCTCTAATGCAATATTCAGAGTCTCTTCTGACATCCATCTTGGTCTTTTCTTCCTCCTCTCCCTTTGTAATGAGCTTTTGCATTCTTCATGGATAATATTCTTTATTTCCTCCCACAGCTCATCTGGTCTTCTCTCACTGATGTTCAAAGCCTCAAACATGTTCCTGAGATGGTTTTGAAATTCAAGTGGGATGGTAAAATTTTGTTGCCTATGGATTTGATTTCATTTTCTTTAACTTCAGCTTGAACTTGTATGTGAGTTGGTGTTGGTCTGTTCCACAATCAGCCACTGGCCTAGTTTTTACAGCTGATACTAAGCTTCTTCAGTGATTCTTTCCATAGATGTAATAGATCTGATTCCTATGCATACCATCAGGTGAAATCCATGTATAGAGCCTGCATTAGTTAGACTTTCTAAAAATTTTTTACTGGTATGCATGTAATTATTCATATACATTGTGTTTCACTTAAGTAATGGTATGT
Organism: Elephantulus edwardii; assembly: GCF_000299155.1. Lineage (NCBI taxonomy): Eukaryota > Metazoa > Chordata > Mammalia > Macroscelidea > Macroscelididae > Elephantulus > Elephantulus edwardii. The sequence goes on from NW_006402245.1 coordinate 1,897, forward strand.
ATTTTTTGTGTGCATCACTTTCTTTCATTGATATGCTTCATATAATCATTTCCCTACATAATGTTTTATAAAATTAATCATCATTGGACTATGCCCACCATAACCCTGTAGAGACCTTTCCCATTTCCTTGACCCCTTCCCTTCACCCACCAAATTGTGCAATCCTTGTGATTGTGATTTCTCCCTACCCCTCCTCAACCCTCTGCTCCCATCCTTTACCCTCTTGGGCCCTCATACACATTTTAGTAGTTATCCTTCTATTTTTATAATGGTCTTATGCATTTGTCCTTATGAGACTGAGTTGGTTCACTCAGCAATACTATACAACTTGGAAGAGAATAAAATTATTTTTTAAATGTAGGATAGCTGAATGCAAAATGCATTGTAAACTATCACCAATATCACAGAAATACTGATGACTGGCATAATGCTCTCCACAGTCCTTGTCTTGGTTACCTAGCGTTGCTATAATGCATTACTACAAATGGGTGGCTTTCACAAATCAGTCTCTCAAAATTTGTTGTTAGGTTCTTATCAGGTCAACTATAACTAAGGGACTCTGTAAACAGATTCAAACCTTGTCCTGTCCTGCACCAGACTCATCGTCTCTGGCGTCTTCAAGCCCATTGTTGTAATCACCGTCAATCCATCTCATTGAGGCTCTTCCTCTTTTCCTAACCCTCTACCTTTCCCAGCATTTCATCTTTTTTCAAAGGCTGAGCTTTCCTTGACAATATGACCAAAGTATATGACACCCAAGTTTCACCATCCTTGCCTATAAGGAGCGACGTGGTTGTACTACCTCCAAGACAGATTTGTTTGTTCTCTTAGCAGTCCATAGTATAGTCAATACTCTTTGCCAACAACACAGTTCAAAAGCATCAACTGACCATCCACTTCTGAGAGACCTTTAAAAGCCCTAAGAATAATGGAAGGCCATTATATCACAGGTAGGAGCCTAGAAGTCTGAATTCAGGGTGCTAGCCTTAGAGAAAGGGAGCTCTGATGGCTTAGTGGTAAGGAGTTGCACTGTCAACCCAAAGGCATGCAGTTCAAATCCACCAACTAAAGATGGGCAGTCTCTCCTTGTGCAACTGGCTGCCACTGAAAACCCACTGAAGAGTCAGCTATGAGTTGGTTCCAACTCGATGGTATATGACAACAGCTCTAGGGGAAAGGAGATTTTATGGCTTAGTGGTGCTAAGTGCTGCTGGGCTCTGAGCATCTAAGAGGAGATGCGCTAAACATAGGCTCTGTTAGCTTTGGATATTGTGTGGTTGTTCGGTGGCAGGGAGCCAACCACAGCTCATTGAACCCCGTGAACGATAGACTTGATCCTTGCCCTGTGCTGCATCATTCTCACGCTCTGTCATGTGGCAGTCACTGTGTCAATCCATCTGGTTGAGGGTCTTCCTCCCTTTCACTGACCCTCCACCTTTCCCAGCATGATGTCTCCCTCTAAAGACTGCCCCCTTCTGACCCCACGCCCAAAGTAAGTGAGATGAAATGTCACCATCCTTGCCTTGAAGAAGGAGCACACTGGTTGTACTTCCTTCAAGACAGAGCTTTGTTTTTGTAGTTCACTGTTGCTTTCCATTTTCATGCTCTAGAACGTTCATGTAGTTGTGACACTGTATGTACAGCCCAGTTAGGACAGATGACATCAGACCTGAAGTACCAGTTAGCCAAGCCCTCTTGGGAATTTAAGTCCTTAAAGGTCCAACTTATCTCCTAGACAGGAATTTCCCCTCAGGAAACAACAGTTTGATGTACATATTAGTACAGGAACATTAGGTTACCAATTTAGGGCAAAGATTGTGAAAAATGTCTCCAGATTGTCCCTTTGACCAATCTCCATGCATTTCTGTCCAAAGCCTAAGGATATGGGCCCATGAGAGTCTGAATAAACAGTAAATAACTGACATTCTGTGATAAAGCAGGAGAAGCAAGCAGCCCTGCTCTGTGGAAGGCAGATCTGTTATATGTTGGGAGGAAAGCCAGGTAGTCAATCCAAAGAGCAGAATGAGGTTATGTGATGTCATGATCCAAGGCCCAAGTTAAAAGCTGTAAAAATAATTCTGGTTGCAACCTGGAACCCAGACAGAAGAAGTTCTCAAACTGTAGCCTCAATCAGAGGTACCTCTCACACATACAAGGATTATTGTTGTGTACTGTCAAGTCAGAACAGACTCATAGCTGACCCTCCAGTGGGTTTTCAGAGACAATAAATAACACAGGAGGAGATTATCCATCCTTCTCCAGCGGAGCAGCTGGTGGATTCAAACCGCATGCTTTTGGGATTGCAGAGCATTTTCTTACCACGAGGCCACCAGAACTCCCTTTACTGAGGAGGACTAGGTTTAGAAATGTTATCTATTGTCACTGAACCAGAAAAATGATGTCGAGTTGTTGTTACTGTAAACTTAGCACATTCTCTATTAGAATGTGTCCTGGATTAAGTGTGGAGCCCATCATTGTCTTGCTTTTATTTACCTGTTGTCTGAGTTACTATTGCTGTATAACTAAGCTCTCCAAACTCTGGGACATAAAGCAACTACTATTTTACTTTGGCCTCAGATGCTGTGGCTTGGAAGTGTGAGAAGAGGGGTTCTGGGACAACTTTTCTCTGCCTTGTAGTATCTGTGACCTCTTTCCTGGAAAGTCTGGAAGATGGCAGCATGGACCAGGGATTGTCTGAAGGCAGTTTACTTACATGTCTGATAATGGACACTAGCTGTTGGCCATGACCTTAGCTGTGGCTTGGAGTACTCACATGCGGTCTTGCCATGTGGTACTCGGGTCCCCCACAGTGCAGTAGTGGGGTTGATTCTAAGCACGAGAGTCTCAAGAGAACCAGGCAGGAGGGTGCTCCATCACCTCTTATGATCTGTTGTTTTTATGTAGCTTGCGACTCATAGTGACCCTATGAACAATAGCTCTGAACTCTGCTCTATCCTGAGCCAGTCTCACTGTCTCTGATACACTTACCCCCATTACCCCAGTCACTGTGTCAATCCATCTCATCTAAAGTCTTCCTCTGCTGTGCTGACCCTCCACCCTTCCAAGCATGATGTCCCTCTTCATTGACCGGTCCCTCTGGACAACATGGCCAAAGTATGTGAGGCAGAAGTTCAAAGTCCTTGCCTCCAAGAGAACAACTTGGTTTCACCCTCTCCAGGACAGACCTGTATGTTGGAAATTACATAGTATTGCTTCTGCCATGATTATAAGACAAGTTCAAGAGAAGGGAACATAAGAAACACCTTCCTGTCAGGAGGGTCAGAGTAACAGTGAAAGAAGTGGTTGTGGAATAGGAGATATTATTGCAACCATTTTTGGAAGTATAGCCTGCCACACTCTTCATCAATAGTCTGCTTGGAATAAAAGAAATATGAGACAAGTATGGCAACCACTGATTATTCATGGTTTACAAAGTGAGAACGGTGTGGAAAGAGTTATTTTTGCTTAGAGGTGTTGAGTTGATGGTGGTGGTGGCAGAATGATTTGGAAAAGACCAGCAGGAAGAATGTAATCAATGTCACAGATTGCACAAGAGGAAACTGAGTTAAAAGAGCTCTGGTGGCACAGTCCATAACCCAAACAAAGCCAGCACCTCTCTGGAGGTTCAGATTCACTGGTGGTTCCACAGGAAAGAGATGGGCAATTCCACCTGTGGGATTGACATCCTCCAAAAACCTGCTGGAGGGCCAGCTATGAGATAGTTCTGACTCGAAGGCAATGAGTTTGAGTTTTTGTATTGTTATGTACATAGTTCACAACTGTATTTTTATTTATTTTCTTTATTTTTTTTTTGGAGAAATGATTGGTATCTTATTCTCTTTTTTTATTTTTTTTCCTATAATTATATTTTATTAATTTTCATAATAAACATTTACAGATATTTTGGGCTTCCACTCATTCATTGTTGCACTATTCTCTCTACCCTCCTCCCAGTTTGTTCTTGTCCAAATGCCACAGTGCTTGTCAAAG
>NW_006402246.1:0-586 GCF_000299155.1 Elephantulus edwardii
CTCCTCATAAAGTCTAGCCTCCTGAATAATCTGTTCTGCATATTGATTGAAAACGTATGGAGATAGGATGCATCCCTGACGCAAACCTTTCCTGATCCTGAACCATGCAGTGTGTTCCTGCTCTGTTCTGACTACTACTTCTTGGTTCAAGTATAGGTTTCACATAAACACAATCAAGTGTACTGGGAATCCAAATTTCTTCAAGGTTAGCCACAGTTTGTTGTGATTCACACAGTCAAGAGCCTTTGCATAGTCTCTGCCTGTGAAAACCCACTAGAGGGCAGCTATGGGCCAGTTCTGACTCAATGGCACACAAGTTTCTGCTTGCTCTTGAATAAACATCTGGCACTATTAGACTCATATTCTGATGTGTCAGTACTACGAGCTGCCGTTTCTTTAGTCTGCCCTGCTCCACCATAGTGTTCACCACTCCCTAATGTCTGTCACTTGTCCGCTTTTATTCGCATTAGCTGTCCTGCACCATGGGCATTTCTGTTTGATCCCAATGGCACAGCGCACCTTTCCTGTCAGCTGTTTGGTAGCACCCTGCTGCCACCTGGTGGTCACAGATCACATATTTTCTTTT
>NW_006402246.1:1291-3148 GCF_000299155.1 Elephantulus edwardii
AGATGATATCTCATAGTTGTTTTGATTTGCATCTCTCTTAGATGTAGAGATTTTGAACATTCTTCATGTGCTTGTTGGCCATCTGAATGTCTTCTTTGGTGAAGTGTCTGTTCATATCCCAAACCCATTTTTCAATTGGATTATTTACCTTTTTCTTGTTGTGGTAGATCACATATTTTCTAGTCTCACATCATTGCAATTGATCCATTACCATTCACACCGATCATCTCATTTTATCTTCTCACCCACCCTGTGAAAACAGGAAGTGTTGTACCCATTTTACATCCTATAAAGTAAGGATTTTAAGTTCAGAAAAGAGCAGTTATATGGAGATGAGTGAATTTGAGTGAACTGTTTAAGATCACAGCTCCTTATCCAGCACTTCCTGACACCCCGCCTGGGATACTTTAGGCTCTGTCCTGCCTAACAGTCCTAAGATGAAATCCACGCTTGTAGTTAGGTGCTGGTGGAGGGAACTCAAGGATTCCTTGAAACAAGCCAGAGCTCTGCAATAAGTAGTCTGGGAACTGAGGAGAGGGTAAAGAAGGCCGGCTGGAGGCCCTCATGTGTGGAGTCCATAAAAGAGTTAGTAAATACCACACAGTGCCAATGTTGTAAAACAGGACCAACATAGGGGTTGGGGGGAGATTGAGAAAGATGGGATAAATCATGAATACTGCATTGAAACAGATGAGAGAGAGAGAGAGACTGTTTAAAAGGGATATATGATTAGGTATTATTGTCATGACATGAGTCCAGAACAAAGGCTGCATAGTGGAGTGGACTTCAGTGGCACAGATTGTATAACAATGAAAGAATTTTTCTTTTATTTTTCAAAGAGAAGAACAAACTGAAGGGGAGGGGTGGGCAGGGAGAAAAGTGCAACAATGAATGAATGGAAACCCAAAATCTCTGTACATTTTTGTTAAAATTAATAATAATAATAATAATAAAAGTGCAACAGTTTAAAAAAAGAGGGTTAGTTACTTTTTTATAGTCAAGTAGGTTTTAAACTCAGGGTTTGAAAGGCCAAGTGCAGGCCACTTTGCATACGACCTAAAAATACGGTCTGGATTGTTTCCAGTGGCAGCCAGTTGTGTGTGTGTGTGTGTGTGTGTGTGTGTGTGTGTGTGTGTGTATTCCCCACTATTCAAAAGCACAGTGTTCCTATGCAATCTTTAATAAATTGAAATGGTGTAAAGGAAAGAAGCAACTACCATTAGTTTATAATAAAAAATTTAATTTTTTAGTACTCCCAAAAAATAGTCTAATAAATCATATCAAATGACACATAAACCCTAAAATAGTAGTGACACAGTATTCGCAGACATAGTTCACAGCTATGGCTGGTGTCCTCAGGGAGAAGCTTGGCATGCCACCCTCACACTCGGGATGAGCACTGCCTCTTCAGCGACTCACTCAAGAGTAAATGTTCAACTCCAGTTTTGCTTTATGCTTTTTTTACATAAAAGCAAAAATTCTCTTAAAATTTATTTTGGTTAGGACATACAGGTATTAACACAGGTTTTTTGGATAAGCCAAGTGGCAATAAATGACCTTTCAATATAGGTCTAGATAGCTTCATTGACCATATATAGGCTACTGTTGTTTGTTCTTTCTGGTCAATTCTGAGTCATAGCAACCTTACTTGAAAGAATAGAACTAACTGCTTCTTCAGGTTTCTTTTTTATACTAGTTTATTTCTAAAATTAGAATACATTGTCTTTCACAGCACATCCTTCCCATTTGCCTAACCCCCAACCCATCAAGTTTTGAGACCCCATGATTAATCCCACCTCCACCTGCACATCCTCACCCCTCTGCTTCCACCCTCCCGCTCTTGGATCCTCATATTCA
>NW_006402246.1:5123-5876 GCF_000299155.1 Elephantulus edwardii
CAGTCAGTTGGTCAAGTGGTTGTTCTCCAGATTTCTTGGCACAACTTGGTGAGCACATCCAGTTGTGAGCATCCGTTAGCTGAAATATGTCAGTTGGTATACCATCTATTCCTGGGACCTTATTTTTTGCTATTTCCTTCAAAGCAGCCTGAACTTCTTCCTTCATCACCATAGGCTCTTGCTTTGCCAATTCCTTTCGATACAGTGACTCAGTATTTTCTTTCCATCTTCTTTTAATACTTCCTGGATCATTTAATATTCTATGAAAAATTATTTCTTTTTTTTGCTGGTCGAGCTTCCGATGCTTGGAGGATCATGGAAGATCATCTGCTTTTGTTGTTGTCATCAAGTCAGTTCTGACGCATGGTGACAGCATGTACTATAGCTCTTCTCTGTTACATTTTGACTGTAATTTTTTTCCATATATAACATTAATTAAATAATTAATTCACTAACTCTGAGAAGAATGGAAATCCCAGAACAATTGATCATGCTTATGTGAAACCTATACTTGGACCATGAGGCAGTCGTCAGAACAGAGCAGGGAGACACTGCATGGCTCAAAATTTGGAAGGGTGTACGCAAGGAATGTGTCCTATCTCCATACCTTTTCAATCTATATGTGAAACAGATCATCAGGGAGGCTGGCTTCTATGAGGAGAAATGTGGCATCAGGATCAGAAGAAGACTCATCAACAACCTGTGTTACGCAGATGACACAACCCTGCTTGCTGAAACTGAGGAGAACCTGAA
>NW_006402247.1:0-1195 GCF_000299155.1 Elephantulus edwardii
CAGAATCAAGAAGATGACCACCTTAATTCTCTCCTGACCACTAACCCCAGACTGACTCACTCCAGGCTCTGAACCCACAGATCATAGCCCCTGTTCAGCAGGAAGTAGCCCAAAGAAAGATATATCGCCCTGTTTTATCACTAAAAAGAGTCTAAGATGTTAGTCTGGGCAAAGAGGGCCAAACTGAAGAATGAAGAATTCAGAACTCAAATGCTGATGGCCTTGCTTGTTGAAGATAAGAAGCGAAAACGGCCTTGCCTGTCTGGCTAAACTAGCAGGTGGCTTGTAAATCAGAATGGGATGTTCCTCCCTAAAGATTCTGTTTTATAAAAATCCTCCCCAGTAAGTTCACAGTGTGACTTCCCATCCTGCCTCTCCAGGATGAGGAACTCACCTGGGAGCTCCCTTTCCCCTTCTTTATTAAAGCTGCATTAAACTTTCTCTCATTCTCTCTGATTTCTTCTTTAAGTCCACTAAACTAACCTAACAGTCAGTCAACCCAGTGGTGAACATCTTTGGTTTCTTGATGTTGAGCTTCAATCCATATTGAAGGCTGCAGTCCTTGAACTTCTTCAACAAGCACTTCAGGTCCTCCTCAGTTCCAGCAAGCAAGGTTGTGACATCTGCATAATGCAGGTTGTTGATGAGTCTTTCTCCAGTCCTGAAGCCTCCTGGAGGTATTATAGGGTTTAGATCTATTGTTCATATTGTTGCTATGACTCATACTGGACTGGATGGCTAATAACTACCTATGGTCCACTGGTATTCAACAAAGAAACAAAGCCTATCAAATGGGTAAATGTCAACCTCTTCAACAAATGGTACTGGCAAAACTGGACTACTAACTGCAGAAAGCTGAAGCAGATCCACAACACACTTTATACACAAAATTCAACTCAAGGTAGATCAAAGATGTAGCAGTAAATCCCACAAAAATAAATATCAGAAGAGATAAAATGGAACAAAACTTAGAAGACGTAGTCTATGGTATAAATAGGCTGGTAAATACAGCCAGAAGTTCACAATCAGGAAAGGATCAAATCAATCAATGGAATGTTCTAAAATTAAGTCCCTGGTACATCACAAACTTTTCTTAATAGAGTCAAAAGAAAACCTATTGACTGAGAAAAATCAATTGGCAATACATCTTAGACAAGGCTCTCATACCAAGGTTTACAGAACTCTACAGTGCCTC
>NW_006402247.1:2110-3739 GCF_000299155.1 Elephantulus edwardii
TGTATATGAACATTGTATGTATGCAACTCAATATAAAATAAATTTAAAAAACTATCTGGAACTACATTTTAAGTATTTTCTGAAGGCAAATATTTCTGAAATCAAATATTTCTTTATAGAGCCCATTTGGAATTTGTGATTCTACTCTTTAGGGATTTAGTCTTGATTAATATAAAAATATTTATAATGCTTTCAAGAAAATTTATCCATTTTACTTTTTAAGCCACTAGCAGTTAAATACAGTAGATCTTATGTGAGCAAGCCCCGTTGAGTAGCACTGTTACTTTACCAGGTCTGACTTTGTTTAATTCCCAGCAAGCTGTGGGGTGGTTTGTTAATGGACACATTTTGTAAATAGAAATTTCAAAAGAATGTTCACAGTTGGGCCTCCTGTTGATTTCTATTGGTTTGAAAGGGGACATTCACAGCTGCAGAAAGCAGTTCGCAATTATCAAATTGGCTTTTGCTGCATTGTAGGATAATACTAACACATGTAATTTCTGGCATTTTCACAAGAACAATAAACCATTCATTTGCATTTTCACATTAGGTGTGAGCATTTCCTCTCTGAGTCTAATTGACCTTTTTCTTGTTATACTGAAAGAAAGTTGAAGAGCTAATGAAAACCTCATTTTCAAATTCAAACCACTGAACCTGAACCAGATAAAGAACGACCAAATTAAACTACCTGAGGGATAAGTTAGCTCCTCTGTACATGCTGCTTTTTTCAAATATCCTTAAAATGGAAGTGTCAAAAGAAAGGAATATTGTCAAATGTAGATATTTATTAAGGTAGATACAATTGGCTAACTTGAGACCAGTTGAAATAAAGAATTTTGTGAATTATAACGAAGTTACCATCCAAAAACACTACATAAGATCATCATGATTAACTTATAGGAAGAAAAGATGGGATAATTGAACATTTACTTCCAAATATATCTCATTTTTTGTCATAGAATCCTAGTGACCTATTGTTAAGAGGCTGTACTGCAATATCAAAGCTTTGCAGTTAGAAATCACCACCTGCTCTGTGGGAGAAGGTTGGGAAGTCTCTTACAGGGTGAATAATTGCTTCTGAAAGCCCACTGTAGTTTCAGCTTTGGATTGATTCTGACTCAACAGTTGTTGTTAGGTGTGTCGTCGAGTCGAGTATGACCCATAGTGACTCCATGAACAACAGATCTGAACCCTGCACTATCCTGTGCCACCCTCGCACTTCCTGACACATAGAGCACATTGTGGCAGTCACTTTGTCAATCCACATGATCTTTATTTTCATGATGTTTAACTGTACTCTATATTAAAGGCTGCATTCTTTGATCTTCTGCAACCAGTGCTTCAAGTCCTCAGTTTCAGAAAGCAAAATTGTGTCATCTACAGAATGCAGATTATTGATGAGCCTACCTCTAATCCTGAGGTCACGTTCCTCTTATAGAGTCCAGCTTCTCATGGAATTTGTTCAGTATATATTTGAATAGATATAGAGAGACTATAACCTCGATGCACTCCCTTCTTCATTTTAAACCATATAGTATTCCCTTGCTCTGTTCCCACAATGACCTCTTGGTCTAGGTATAGGTTTCACATGACCACTATTAAGTATCCTGAGATTCCCGTTTTCTAGCC
>NW_006402247.1:4234-5876 GCF_000299155.1 Elephantulus edwardii
CAGTTTCAATGTTCTATTTCATCACCATTGGGTCTTGTTCAAAGGGTACTTGTTGAAATTTTTCAGTGTCAGTCATTTCTTTCTGCTATGGTGATTCTGTATATTACCTCCATTTTCTTTTTATACTTTCTGAATTATTCATTCTATTATATTGCCCATAGTTCAGTATTGCAACTCAGGGCTTACCTTTGTTTTTCAGTTCTCTCAGCTTAAGAAATGCAGAGCGAGTTTTGCCTTTCTGTTCTCTAATTCCAGCTCTCTATACATTCCATTATAATATTTTGCTCTGTCTTCTCAAATTGCTCTTCGAAATTTTCTGTTCAGTTCTTTTACTTAGCTCTTTGTTTTGGCCTCCCAATGCTCTAGTGCAATTTTTAATCTCTTCTGGCATCCATTTCAGGCTCAGCAGTACACAACCACAACATGTTAAAACAAATCCCAGAAGTACAAATTACAAATTATATTGTTTATATGGCCACAAACAATGCTGTAAAATATTGAGACTCAAAGAGAATCTTAACCACAATACACAAACCACAACTCTGGATATAAATATAAAAGCTGATTGAAATCTAGTACATGACAACATCGCAAAATAGATGTTCTTATTTTAATTACAATTAATAGAGTGTGTCAAATGAGTAGTTCTTACAGCTTATAAAGATTGGTTCCTTGTAGAGAAGAGATGTTTCTTATACTTTGATAAGAAGGCTATTTCTACTGGGCACACATCATTAACTTGATTTTATCTCTTCTGTAGGATTATTTATTAAGCTACAGCTAAATATATTTATGAATCTTCAAGTTAAATAGGAACTTTAGCAATTTAATAATGGAAAATAGAAAAGAAAAGCTGACATTCATCTTGTAGAAGTTAATGACTTAAAGAAGGACTTTATTTTACACATTAATTAATTCTAGCCTAAAACTCAGCAATTACTAGGCAATATCCTTATTTGTAAACCACTAGGTTTTTGTCTTGTTTGTATTTAACATTTAATGTTTTTAATTTTTTGCTTTTGATTGTGATTGTCTAAGACATACATTAATCTGTCATTTTTTCAAGAGGAAATCTGAATTACATGAGCTATAAAATCATGTATTTGAAAAAGTCAGTGAAGTAGGACAAAAGATTATCCCCTCTAGGATATTTATGTCTAGCACTCTATACATAATAGTTCTACTCCGGTGATAAAATTAACTTTCTTAGGTTAAAGGGGCAACCAGTTAACTTGTGTTTGATACCGTATGAAATAAATTATTTTCAATCCAAGGGTTATTAAAAAAATTATGTATCTATACTAATACATCTATCTTTATGAATTGGAAAATTATACAGAATCTCCAGAAGATTTTTAAAGATTCTGAGTCACTGCTTATGCCAAGTTAATCATAAACTTCCGCCGCCAGAGACGGAGTTCCGCCTCCAGAGACGGAGTTCCGCTGCCAGACAGGCTGGGAAGAGACCCAGGAAGAGCAATAGTCAGCCATCCACCCGCGGAACCCCAGAGGAGCGAAGACTACCCACCACTGTGCGACCCCCCTGCAGCCCGCACCTGTGTGACCCCTGACCAGCAGCACCCAAGCCCCGCCCCCACCTCTTGGTGGTAGTGTCCAAGGCCTGCGCTCCTTACCCCCCCTA
>NW_006402248.1:0-5872 GCF_000299155.1 Elephantulus edwardii
AAAGGTGCGTCCTCTGCAGATTTCAAAAATTACGCCAACATTTTGGGGGTGCAATACACTTACCGTTTTTAAACCTTAGCCAAGGGAATTGTTTTGTGTGATTTAACAAAAAATAATTTCCTTATTAAATAAGGGAGTGCCCCCATTTTACTCCCAAGCTCCCAAAAAAGTTTTGACAATGTGAAAAGTAATCTGTATAGTTCACGCTTCGTTGCCACAACAACAGCTCTTTAAAAACACATTACCGATAAGTGTGAGTGCTTGCGCCTCACACAGTTTTAAGACAAGATGATGAAAAACATCTGTCAATTCTTAAAGCAGTAAAAAGTCAGATTAAACAAAAGAGTTTGATCCTGGCTCAGATTGAACGCTGGCGGCATGCTTTACACATGCAAGTCGAACGGTAGCAGGGACTTCGGTCTGCTGACGAGTGGCGAACGGGTGAGTATAACATTGGAATGTACCGATTAGAGGGGGATAACTGTCCGAAAGGACAGCTAATACCGCATATACCCTGAGGGGGAAAGCGGGGGCTCGCAAGACCTCGCGCTAATTGATCAGCCAATGACTGATTAGGTAGTTGGTGGGGTAAAGGCCTACCAAGCCGACGATCAGTAGCGGGTCTGAGAGGATGATCCGCCACACTGGGACTGAGACACGGCCCAGACTCCTACGGGAGGCAGCAGTGGGGAATTTTGGACAATGGGGGGAACCCTGATCCAGCCATGCCGCGTGTATGAAGAAGGTCTTCGGATTGTAAAGTACTTTTGTATGGGAAGAAGATGAGCTGGTTAAGAGCTGGCTCTGATGACGGTACCATAAGAATAAGCACCGGCTAACTACGTGCCAGCAGCCGCGGTAATACGTAGGGTGCGAGCGTTAATCGGAATTACTGGGCGTAAAGCGAGCGCAGACGGTTATTTAAGTCAGATGTGAAATCCCCGAGCTTAACTTGGGAACTGCGTTTGAAACTGGGTAACTAGAGTATGTAAGAGAGGGGTAGAATTCCACGTGTAGCAGTGAAATGCGTAGAGATGTGGAAGAATACCGATGGCGAAGGCAGCCCCTTGGGACAATACTGACGTTCATGCTCGAAAGCGTGGGGAGCAAACAGGATTAGATACCCTGGTAGTCCACGCCCTAAACGATGTCAATTAGCTGTTGGGGCACGAGATGTTTCAGTAGCGAAGCTAACGCGTGAAATTGACCGCCTGGGGAGTACGGTCGCAAGATTAAAACTCAAAGGAATTGACGGGGACCCGCACAAGCGGTGGATGATGTGGATTAATTCGATGCAACGCGAAGAACCTTACCTGGTCTTGACATGTACGGAAGATTTCAGAGATGAGATTGTGCCTTCGGGAGCCGTAACACAGGTGCTGCATGGCTGTCGTCAGCTCGTGTCGTGAGATGTTGGGTTAAGTCCCGCAACGAGCGCAACCCTTGTCATTAGTTGCCATCATTAAGTTGGGCACTCTAGCGAGACTGCCGGTAATAAACCGGAGGAAGGTGGGGATGACGTCAAGTCCTCATGGCCCTTATGACCAGGGCTTCACACGTCATACAATGGTTGGTACAGAGGGTAGCCAAGTCGCGAGATGGAGCCAATCCCAGAAAGCCAATCGTAGTCCGGATTGCACTCTGCAACTCGAGTGCATGAAGTCGGAATCGCTAGTAATCGCGGATCAGCACGCCGCGGTGAATACGTTCCCGGGCCTTGTACACACCGCCCGTCACACCATGGGAGTGGGGGATACCAGAATTGGGTAGGGTAACCTTCGGGAGCCCGCTTAACACGGTATGTTTCATGACTGGGGTGAAGTCGTAACAAGGTAGCCGTAGGGGAACCTGCGGCTGGATCACCTCCTTTCTAGAGAACAGGGGCGCAAGTGTTCACACTTATCGGTAATGGAAGAAGACAAGGGTTTGTAGCTCAGGTGGTTAGAGCACACGCTTGATAAGCGTGGGGTCGTAGGTTCAAGTCCTACCAGACCCACCAAGGCAGAAACTGGGGGCATAGCTCAGTTGGTAGAGCACCTGCTTTGCAAGCAGGGGGTCATCGGTTCGATCCCGTTTGCCTCCACCAGAAGAATGGAGAGAAGTTGCTGGTGGCGTAGTAATGTGTAAATGAAAGCGAGTTGAAAGACAGCTTGTTTTGATTTACAGATTGAGAAATAGGTTAATTGGTTAAGCAATTGATTGATTGACTGGAAATTGATTTGTTAGTTCTTTAAAAAATTGGAAAGCCGAAATCAACAAACCAAAAGGTTGATGGATGGGTGAGCAATCCCATTCACAACAAAAAGGGTGAGATTGCAAAGATTGACTTCCAGAACAAAAGGGGAAGTCAATCCACACAACAAAGCAGTAAGCTTTATCAAGACAAACTTCAAGTTGCCAAGCTAGTCAACGGCAAAAGCAACCAAGTCAATGAAGTATTTGAAATGATAGAGCCAAGTGAATAAGTGCATCAGGTGGATGCCTTGGCGATGATAGGCGAAGAAGGACGTGTAAGCCTGCGAAAAGCACGGAGGAGCTGGCAAAAGAGCTGTGATACCGTGATGTCCGAATGGGGCAACCCACACAATTTATTGTGTATCCATTCCTCAATTCATAGGGAATGCGAAGCGAACCGGGAGAACTGAACCATCTAAGTACCCCGAGGAAAAGAAATCAACCGAGATTCCGTAAGTAGTGGCGAGCGAAAGCGGAAAAGCCAGTGTGTGATGGTGTAGAGATTAGAAGAAAGAATTGGAAACTTCTGCCAAAGTGGGTGATAGCCCCGTATTCGAAAATCTTTACACTGTACTAAGCACACAACAAGTAGGGCGGGACACGAGAAATCCTGTCTGAAGATGGGGGGACCATCCTCCAAGGCTAAATACTCATCATCGACCGATAGTGAACCAGTACCGTGAGGGAAAGGCGAAAAGAACCCCGGGAGGGGAGTGAAACAGAACCTGAAACCTGATGCATACATACAGTGGGAGCCCATTAATTGGGTGACTGCGTACCTTTTGTATAATGGGTCAACGACTTACATTCAGTAGCAAGCTTAACCGAGTAGGGGAGGCGCAGGGAAACCGAGTCTTAATAGGGCGTTCAGTTGCTGGGTGTAGACCCGAAACCGAGTGATCTATCCATGGTCAGGATGAAGGTGCGGTAAAACGCACTGGAGGTCCGAACCCACGCATGTTGCAAAATGCGGGGATGAACTGTGGATAGGGGTGAAAGGCTAAACAAACTCGGAGATAGCTGGTTCTCCCCGAAAACTATTTAGGTAGTGCCTCATGCATCACTTCTGGGGGTAAAGCACTGTTATGGCTAGGGGGTCATTGCGACTTACCAACCCATGGCAAACTCAGAATACCAGAAAGTGCAAGCATGGGAGACAGACGGTGGGTGCTAACGTCCATCGTCAAGAGGGAAACAACCCAGACCGCCAGCTAAGGTCCCAAATGACAGATTAAGTGGTAAACGAAGTGGGAAGGCACAGACAGCCAGGATGTTGGCTTAGAAGCAGCCATCATTTAAAGAAAGCGTAATAGCTCACTGGTCGAGTCGTCCTGCGCGGAAGATGTAACGGGGCTCAAATCTGTAACCGAAGCTGCGGCAATACAGCAATGTATTGGGTAGGGGAGCGTTCTGTAAGCCTGTGAAGGCAGATTGTAAAGTCTGCTGGAGGTATCAGAAGTGCGAATGTTGACATGAGTAGCGATAAAACGGGTGAAAAGCCCGTTCGCCGAAAGCCCAAGGTTTCCTACGCAACGTTCATCGGCGTAGGGTGAGTCGGCCCCTAAGGCAAGGCAGAAATGCGTAGTCGATGGGAAACAGGTTAATATTCCTGTACTTGGTTCAAATGCGATGTGGGGACGGAGAAGGTTATGCTAGCAATCGGTTGGATGTGATTGTTTAAGCCAGTAGGTAGAGTGAGCAGGCAAATCCGCTTTCTTAATACCGAGACGTGATGACGAGTAACCAAGGTTACGAAGTAGCAAATACCACGCTTCCAGGAAAAGCCACTAAGCTTCAGTTTGAAACAAACCGTACCGCAAACCGACACAGGTGGGCAGGATGAGAATTCTAAGGCGCTTGAGAGAACTCGGGAGAAGGAACTCGGCAAATTGATACCGTAACTTCGGGAGAAGGTATACCCTCTAATGTGAAAGGCTTGCCCTGTAAGCATAGGAGGGTCGCAGAGAAACGGTGGCTGCGACTGTTTATTAAAAACACAGCACTCTGCAAACACGAAAGTGGACGTATAGGGTGTGACGCCTGCCCGGTGCTGGAAGGTTAATTGAAGATGTGCAAGCATCGGATCGAAGCCCCAGTAAACGGCGGCCGTAACTATAACGGTCCTAAGGTAGCGAAATTCCTTGTCGGGTAAGTTCCGACCCGCACGAATGGCGTAACGATGGCCACACTGTCTCCTCCCGAGACTCAGCGAAGTTGAAATGGTTGTGAAGATGCAATCTCCCCGCTGCTAGACGGAAAGACCCCGTGAACCTTTACTGTAGCTTTGCATTGGACTTTGAAGTCACTTGTGTAGGATAGGTGGGAGGCTTTGAAGCAGAAACGCCAGTTTCTGTGGAGCCGTCCTTGAAATACCACCCTGGTGACTTTGAGGTTCTAACCCAGACCCCTTATCAGGGTCGGGGACCGTGCATGGTAGGCAGTTTGACTGGGGCGGTCTCCTCCCAAAGAGTAACGGAGGAGTTCGAAGGTTACCTAGTTCCGGTCGGAAATCGGAATGATAGTGCAATGGCATAAGGTAGCTTAACTGCGAGACCGACAAGTCGAGCAGGTGCGAAAGCAGGACATAGTGATCCGGTGGTTCTGAATGGAAGGGCCATCGCTCAACGGATAAAAGGTACTCCGGGGATAACAGGCTGATTCCGCCCAAGAGTCCATATCGACGGCGGAGTTTGGCACCTCGATGTCGGCTCATCACATCCTGGGGCTGTAGTCGGTCCCAAGGGTATGGCTGTTCGCCATTTAAAGTGGTACGTGAGCTGGGTTTAAAACGTCGTGAGACAGTTTGGTCCCTATCTGCAGTGGGCGTTGGAAGTTTGACGGGGGCTGCTCCTAGTACGAGAGGACCGGAGTGGACGAACCTCTGGTGTACCGGTTGTGACGCCAGTCGCATCGCCGGGTAGCTAAGTTCGGAAGAGATAAGCGCTGAAAGCATCTAAGCGCGAAACTCGCCTGAAGATGAGACTTCCCTTGTGGGTTCACCACACTTAAGAGCCGTTTAAGACCAAAACGTTGATAGGTCGGGTGTAGAAGAGTGGCAACACTTGTAGCTAACCGATACTAATTGCTCGTGTGGCTTGGCTCTATCATTTGAAATGCTTCAAATGATGGCTTACTGATTATTGTGATTTTACCCTGTGGTTTATTTGGCTTTCCTCCTTTTTTGTTTGGCGACCTTAGCGGTTTGGTCCCACTCCTTCCCATCCCGAACAGGACAGTGAAACGAACCTGCGCCGATGATAGTGTACTTTGCGTATGCGAAAGTAGGTCATCGCCAAACCCTTATTTGGTCCCTTGAGTAGAATACTCAAGGGACTTTTGCTTTTTGTGGCTTTTTGTTTTTTATTTCTGTAAGTCTTTGTTAAATTCTGTCGCATTTGTTGTTTTTTAAAGCACTTTTATCTTATGATAAAGGCTTTTATTGTTGTTGCCCATGTCTATTCCTTTTATTGATTTTCAACAAGTTGCTTTTGTTTATTCGGAACGATCCATTTTGAAAAACATCAATTTTTCCATTGATGAAGGGGAATTTGTGGCGATCATGGGGGGATCTGGTAGTGGGAAAACGACTTTAACGCGATTGATGACGGGGCAATTGACGGCGCATTCGGGGCGAGTT
>NW_006402249.1:0-5973 GCF_000299155.1 Elephantulus edwardii
ACCCAAAATCCCTGTAAATGTTCATTAAAACTAATAAAATTTAATAATAAAAAAAAATTACTGAAAATCAGCTAGGTACCTGGAACTGTGTGAGGTTCTGGCTATTTCGCAGTAAAATGAAGCCCCCTCAGAACCTACAGTCTCTCTAGTTTGGGAGAAGGCAATAAATAAGCAAATATGTAAATGTGTAATAAAACATCTAAAATTGAAGAAAAACAAATGAAGCTGCCCTAAATTGGAGGTGGGGCATACCTCATTCAGGAGGTGTTGTGTGGCATGAGGCTGAAGGAAGCCATGCAGGTAGAGAAGACACTAGGGGTGCAGCTGCAGGGCGGGGCGTCAGTTTAGGTTGTTTTAGGAGTAACAAGATGACAGTGACTAAGGAGGTCTCAGCTGTGTATGGCAAAAAACAAAGTCACAGGAGATTACTTTTGTTTCTATGTAACATTTCTATTTTAACTTTTCTTTAATTTGTGAAAATTTACAAATCATATTGTTGTTATGAGTGCAAGTATAGGAATTATATTGTTTTCATTCAATCATTCTTAGAAATTTTGTTTTATGCTATTGATTAATTATAGTATCAATTACATGCTATGCACCAGAGAACTGGATAATGACTAAGGATAACAGAAGAATAGATGCCTTTGAGTTATGGTGCTGGAGAAGAGTCTTGAACGTACCATGGACTGCCAAGAAAACAAATAGGTCTGCCTTAGAGAGGGTGAAACCATGTTTCTCTTTGAAGGCTAGTATGTTGAAGTTTCATCTCACATACTTTGGCAGGTGGCCAGGAGGGATGGTCCTTGGAGAAGGATATCAAGCTGCGAAGGGTGGAGGGACTGTGCAGGAGAGAAAGTCCCTGGATGAAATGGATTAATACAGTAACTGGGGAAATGGGAGTTGGTGTGTCAGAGTCAGTGAGACTGGCTCAGGTCAGGACAGGTTCCAGAGCTGTTGTACATACGGTAGTTATGAGTGGCAGGTGACTTGACAGCAATGAAACCCTTATTTTTTACTGCTTTTCCCTCCTTATCACTGGAAGATTTTGAGCAGAGCGTGAACTACATCATTAAATCATCACTCTGACTACTCGAAGGAGCCCTGGTGATGTGGTAAACTAAGCACTCAGCTGCCAACCAAAAGGTGGGTAGTTCAAATCCAATCACCAGTCCATGGAAGGAAGATGAGATAGGCTGCTTCCATAAATATTACAACCACAGAAACTTCATGGAGCTGTTCTACTTTGGGTACCCAGTGGGTAGGATTTGGACTGGGGTCTGGCTGCTCTGAGAAATAGACTGACGAGGAAGTGGAGGCAGGCACTCCAGTTAAATAAGAGTCTATGAGAGTCTAGGTCTAGGGAAAATGATGGCATGATAATGCTGGTGAGTCAGGATATGTGTTTACAGGAGAGATCACAAAGCTTGCCAATGTATGAAAAAGTATTATAAAGATCATCTCCAAGATGCTGAGCCTGAACAAATGATTAAGAAGTAATACTACCATTTGACAAAAAAGGAGAACCTGGAGTATAGTTTTCTGAAGCTTTGTTGTTATGTACTGTAGAGTCAGAGTGGAACCATAGTTGAACCTCTGGTGGGTTTTCAGAGGCAGGTAATTGCACGAGAGGAAACTGTCTAGCCTTCTGCGGAGCAATTGGTAGCCTCGAACTGAGTGCCTTCAGGATTGCAGCACAGCTTCTTGCCACTAGAGCTCATGACCCTATAAATGCACTAGTTTGATTTAAGAATCAGTTTTTGAAATTGGAAAAAAAAATTTTCAATTAGTTTTTCAATTATGATACATCTTTAAAGTAAAGCTGTGTTTAGCAAGTGATTGTTCTAAATCCTGAACCTGACATTGGCCCCATCTCGTAGGATATTTCTCAATGCTTTTATGTAAAATAGTCTCCAACATCCATGACTAAAGAATTATGAACCGTGCCTTCTGCTGGGACATGTTTACAAATATGAATAATAGAAGCTTAAACTTTTTACACTTTCAAGATGTACAAGGTGAAAAAGCATGGTTCATTTCAAAGGAATGTTAAAAATCTGCCTGAGATTTATAATCTTGAGAGAAATGTTACCTTGGAAAAGGAGTCAAAATATGTTTGGTTTGTAAACCAGTGGCTCTTCTGTCCATCTTGGAATCTTGAATTCCAAAAAGTTATATTTAGCCTCAAAGATTTGGAGACAGTGCAATCACCACTTAGCTGATAAGGACAACCAAACTGTGAGGAATAACCACTTAAATCACCAGCCAATCAGGGACAGAGCAGAACAATGAAAATGCCCAAGATGGACACGGAAATCATTTGACTTATGTGTAGAGAAAATGCTTATAAACCCCACTTTTATATAGAATTATTCCTTTGCAAAATTTTAGCTTGGTCAGATGGTTACTAATTAGCTAAGATCATTTTTCAAAATGAAGAAATGACACTTTCATGAACACACACTAAGAAAACAAGATCTTAGTTTCTTATTTATTGCTGTGTTGTAGCATTTAGAACTGCTGGGTACATATTTAACTACTCATCAAATCTTTGCCAAATGAATGAGTAAAGGAAAGCTTGACTAAATTTCTGAATTTCAGGGGGAAATAAGATATAGAAAGGAATCTATTTCTTCTGTTTGCATTTATACAACAAGCCATTTTGTCAAGTGAAACCTAATAAAAATTCCTTTTTTTCTCAATGAAACACTTTCTAACTCACTTTCTCTGTTGTTTCAGTGCCATCTTGTTATTAATCTTCACATTTTTGTCATTGATTGAGCATTATCAGATCTTTGCCTTGTGTTCCCCCAGTTTTTATATAGTCTGCATCTCTTATCTGTTCTCATACTCTCTATTGGGTGACGCTGCCAACCTGGAGAAGAAGCCAATAAATGAAGCCTACGTGACTTGACTTCTTTTGAACTCTCAATTTTAAGCTTCTGAAACCCACATTTAAGAGCCCACCTTATCATAAACTTACATTCATTCAACTTATATGAACAAAACAATTCATTCATCGTTCTGACCTCCTGCTCACCACTGTCAATATATCTGCTCATAACCATTGGGTAATTATGGGTGGAAATCACTAAAGCTAAAAGAAAGTTAAATGACAAAGGAATTAGATGGAACCCATTCTGTTTCCAGACCAAGTTCCCTTTAGGAAAGTATATGATGGGGAAAACAGAAGCCTCACATTTATACAACACAGGCTGGTCTGGGCTCTAGATTTTAAAGGATGTTATCATTCATCTTCAAGAAACTCAGCATAAATCTGGCTTTATTTCCAACACTCTTTGAGATCTTGGGATTTATGACTGCTTAGAAATGTGTATAAGTCTTTCTAAAGTGAGAAAATGAATAGGATGCATTCAAGTTGAAAGCCAAGGAGAGATAATAAAATAAATCTTCCCCATCTCCCTTTTTGGTGACATTACACTTTAAAAATAAGTATGAGGAAGAACCCAAGGGAGAAATTTCAGTTAGGCTAATCTACTTACAAGTAGAATTTCTTCCAGGATGCAAGAGCCTTTGGCAAGCATGGGCTGGCACATTCTTCATAAAAAGGTAAAAGCGTCCCCCTTCTCCTTTCTGGCAGCTTTTAAATGATGCCTAAGAATATCAGGCAAACTTTCTGAGCCATGGCCAAAAGCTGGTTAATCCAAAACACACAAAATCCCCAGCCAGCTCAAGACCAACGCAAAAGTTAGGCCTGAGGACTGCAGGATGTTAATTGTGAAACATGTTTCTCTGAGATTTGTGGCTCCATAAAGTGGACACAGTTACTCTTGTGTATTATGAAGTGTATTTGCAGTGGACAATTGCTTTGATTTGGTGTGATAATTATACTATAATGAAAACAATCATAGTTTCAGTCATAGTTTATCAAGATGGATAGTTTATTCAACAGGGAAAGTTTGGAAAAAATGCAGATTTCTGGTCCATACCCAAAGCCTGTTCTACACACCCTGAGAAGGAAGTTACCAATCCATTATTTTAGCATGAAGACCAGTAAATCAGCTGCCAAGTGGTCTGTAAGCCACACATTGAGAAAGACCACAGTGGAATCTAGAATGAACTCCCAAGGCCAAGATTTTCTTCCTTCCACTCCAATCCCAGAACCTAGCGCTGAGTAATAAACCTTAGTAGATACTTGTTGAGTATTTAATGACTAAAGAACTGTTAACATTTATGAATGCCAGACACAGTTCTAAACATTGTATGTATATTAACCCTTAATCCTCACACACACGTTGCTATCAAGTCTATTCCAGTTCATGGATCCTGTGTGATACAGAGCTGAGGACTCCGTGGGGTTTCTTTGGCTTTGGTCTTTATGGAAGCAGATCACCAGTGTGATCTTCTTTTGCAATATCTTTGAGTAGACTTGAATCATCAAACTTCAGGCTTATAGTCAGGACTGTTACTAGGTTGGACACTGGGTAGGCGATGACCCTGCATGCTGGCTCCTTTGTTATACTCAGTGGACACCTCCTCAGGAGACTGTCCCTTAGCACATAGCTAAAATATCAACCCCTCCCCCTTCGCAGCCCTTTACAGCACTTTCCACTAAAAAATTACCACATTTAGTTTATTGTCTGGCTCATAAAATGTAAGTTCTATAAGAATAAGAATCTTAGAGATCTTGTCACTGTACCTCTAGCACCTGACTCTAATAGACACTTGGGAAGTATCGGTTAAGTGAATGCATTGACAAGTGTATTTGTTGTTAAATGCCATTGAGTCAACCATAACTCAAAGCAACCCTGTGGACACCAGACCTGAACCTTGACGTGTTCTGTGCCATCCTTACTGTCTCTGCCATGTTCCAGCCTACTGTTACAGTCACTGTGTCAATCCACCTTGCTGAAGGTCTCTCTCCACCTTTCCTAGAGTGATGTCTTTTTCCAAGTACTGGTCTTTCTTAACAATATGCCCAAAGTATGTGAAGCAAAGGTTCACCATCCTTGCCTCTCAGGAGCACTTCCTCTGGCTGCACTTTCTCCATGACAGAATTGTTTATCCTACTGGAAGTCAGCTCATGGTACATTCAATACCCTTCGCCGACACCATATTCAAAGCCATCAATTCTTCTTGTCTTCCTTATTCATTTTTCAGTTTTCACATGCACATGGAACAAGTGAAAATACATGGCTTGGATCAGGTGTACCTCGGTCAGTAGATTTTTCTGAGTGCAACACTGTTTGCCTTCTTGGCTGCTGCTGCCATGATGGTATTGACTGTGAGTCCAAGTAAAATGAAATAATTGACAACTTCAGTCTTTTCTCTGTCTAC
Source organism: Elephantulus edwardii (assembly GCF_000299155.1). Lineage (NCBI taxonomy): Eukaryota > Metazoa > Chordata > Mammalia > Macroscelidea > Macroscelididae > Elephantulus > Elephantulus edwardii. The sequence continues at coordinate 5,299 of NW_006402249.1, forward strand.
CATGATGTGGCCCCTTGGTGCAGTGAGTGGCAAAAACTTTTGTTTTCTTGATGTTGATATGTAACTCAGATAAAAGACGGCAGTTTTTGATCATCTTTACTTATTGCTTCAAATCTTCCTCACTTTCTGCAAGCAAGTTTGTATTATCTACATAATACAGGTTGTTGATGAGTCTTCCTCCAGTCCTGATGGCACATTTTTCTTCATATAGTCCAGTTTCTTGAATGACTTGATTAGACATGGAGAAAGGATATAAATAACCCTGGTGCACATCTTTCCTGATTTCAATCCATGTTCTATTCGTTCTGTCAAGTATGTCTTGGTCTATAAGTGTATAGGTTTCACATGAGTGCAGTTAAGTGTTCTGGGGTTCTCATTCTTCTCAATGTTATCCATAATTCGTTATGATCACACAGTCAAATATCTCTCAATAAAATGAAAAGAAAAATATTTTCATCATAACACTTGTTATGATAAGTATATACTAATTGAAAAATAAAGAAATTATATTTGCTATAGAATTTCTTGGTTCTCTCAAAACTTCTGTAATGTATTATGATAAGTATAATTTTTTAGAAGAAAGACTTCTAACTCAAAATTATCCTAAAAATTATTTCCTTATCTGTTCTGTCCCAATTCATAACATATGTATGAGAAAAGGGAAAACAAAATAAA
>NW_006402250.1:0-5874 GCF_000299155.1 Elephantulus edwardii
AATGAATGAAAATCCAAAATCTCTGTAAATGTTCATTAAAATTAATAAAATTTAAAAAAAAATACAGGACCTCAAAGAGGAAAGCTCACGTTAAGTGACAAAAAAAAAAAAATACAAAAACAGTTACAAGTGTATTGAGCAAATAAATACTCATATCTAAATTGAATCTTTTCAAAATATCTATTATAAGGAAGCAAGTGTCCATTCAAAGAAACTAACTTCTTAAGCTTTATTAATGTTTATATATCAAATACAAGTTTACTTTAACTGATGAACTAATCAAATTTTCATTATTGTTCATGTTGTTTTTGTTGATTGCCATTGGGTCGAACACGACTCATAGCCACGCTATGAAAAACAGGCCTAAAGCCTTTCCATAACAATCGTCATTTATCAAGGTTAACAGAGTTTCCAGAGGTATATTGTTTAGGAAGTGGATGCCACTCCTGCTTCCAACTGGTAAAAATTTACTTGTCTTTCCCTCCCCAATATACAGTCTACAATAGTAGATTTGAGCTCCTGTGGCCTAGAGGTAAGAAGCCGTGGTGCAATTTCAAATACAAAGAGTTCGAATCTACCAATGGCTCCACGAGAGAAAGCTGGGCAATTTCCTCCAGTGCAATCTACTGCCTCTGAAAAATCCACTGGAGGGGCAGCTAAGGGTCAGTTTCAACTCAGCACAGCACACAACAAAAACAACATAGCAGATGTAAGAAGCCAATTCAGGATATCCCTAGTTGTATCAACTTGATGGCTGGGGGTTGTGGGTGAATAATAGAGAAAATGTGTTCTTAGACGTCACTTCCTGAAAGCATTCCGTCCTTCATTATTTTTCATAGTGTGAGCAGTCTAAAGACCTACTCTACTGGGGTTAAAGAAGCAGGCCTGCTTTTAAGGACACAGCCACTTCTCTCACCCACAATAGACAGGAAGAAGGATGCATTTAGGAATTGTGAAAAACTGTGCGGCAGGAAAAAAACCGTTTAGGTCAAATTGACTTAAATAGCAAATAAATACTTCCAAAAAGAAAAGAAATGTACCTTGAAAACAAAATTTTTGCTGCTATTGTTAGATATTTTGGAGTCAAGTATAACTCCAAGTGACCCTATGAACAACGGATCTGAAACCTGCCCTATCCTGTGTAATCTTCATCAGAGGGACACAATTCTTTCTTTAATGGTGTTTTAGAATGAAATGTTGCTATTACAGAGACTTCCATTCAAAATTTCATAGCTAGAAAGCTAGTAATAGATCACAACCACTTAGATTTACAAGGCACCAAATCCTTAACTTCTTCTTTGGTCCTTTATAGGTCAAAGCAGAGTAGAAAATGATCTCTTAATATCAACATTAAAGTGATGAGAGGCAGGCCCTGATCACAATAGAAGACTGTTTTAGTGGTTTTGACTAAAAAAAAAATCTCCCACCTTGGATGCCATCTATTGGCCTCCAGAATAAAAACTTCCTGTTGGAGAGAAAAAGGACAAATGCTCTGAATTATATTGGTAAATATCCAGAGGAAGAAAAATAAAACTACTTTCTCAACAGGTTAGTGAGGAAAAGTTAATAGTTTCCAAAAGTGGTCTTTTTAATAGTCAGTAGGAACATTAAGACCAATATGACAAGAGAATGAATGTATTGCAATCAAATAAAGATTGCAAATATCTTAGAAATTTACAGACTAAATTGTTTGTATCTTACAATTCATAGAAAATTCCATTTCTCTTTTTATTTTCTCTTGTTCTTTTCCTACTCCATTTTGGCTTTTTAAAAATTTTCTTAACAGTAATGAAGAATTCTATGAAACTAAGAAGCATTATGCATTTTCTGGCATGTTAAATATAGCTGTTACCTAATGCCTGGGCCTAGCACAGTATAAAACGAAACAAGAACCTACAACTCAAAGAACTGCAGATAAATTTAAATCTTTACTGAAGTTTCTCAAATAGCTGAGATCTAACATTGTGTGACCCAAAGCAAAATATTCTCAAGATTCTCTCTTCTCCGCTAGCTTCCAAATTCTGGCTTGTCACATCTGCTCCACCAAAACTCCTCTTTTTCAAAAGTGCAGCTAAAATTTTCCTCTAGCTCAAGCTGACTCTTAATATCCCCTCCTCTTGATCCCTCTCCTCTCATTCCCTATCTTATTTTTTATTAATTTTCATGAAAATTTCCAGAGACTTTGGGTTTTCATTCATTGTTGTACTTTTCTCCCTGCCCAACCGCCTCCCCCAATTCAATCTCCTCTTTGAAAAGGAAAAGAAAAAGTCTCTCATTGATAAACATTCCCTCTCCCCTAGTCCGCTCCACTATGCAGCCTTCCTTTTTGGACTCCTGTTATAACAATAATACCTAATTATATATCCCTTTTAAATAGTTCTCTCCCTCATCTGTTTCAATACAGTAACATAATTTATCGCATTTTTCTCAGTTCTTCTCTAGAGTAACTCCTTGTCCTTTTGAACATGAATTAATTGAACTCTTCCGGACACCTTTCAATTCTTCGACTTTCACAGTATAACCTGTGTAAAACACAAACATTCAGGAGTTGATAAGGACTAGGTAACTTCTTAGAAGACAAGGTGAGAGGGAAAAGCTGTGAATCATTATTTTAATACTTGGTCTCTAAAACACATTAGGAATATTTTTTTAAAAAAAGAAATTCTTTTAGAGACTGTTGCAAAGTAAAAGAAATTTCTGTAATAATTGTTGTCAGGTACCTTCAAGTTGAGTACAACTCACAGTGACCCTACGAATAACAGACCTGAACTCTGCCCTGTATTATGCCATCTGGATCATCGCTGACACATTCGTATCCACTGCTACAGTCATTGTGTCAATTCATCTCATTGAGGGTCTTCTTCTCTTTCACTGACCCTCCACCTTTCCAAGTAGGATTTCCCTCTCCAATAAATAGCCTTTCCTAGAAATATATCTAAAATATGTGAGGCGTAAGTATGTTATCTTTGCCTCCAAGGGGTACTCTGACTGTACTTCCTCCACGATTTATCTGTTGGTTCTTTTGACAGTCCATGGAATATTCAGTACTCTTCTCCAACACCACAGGTCAAAGGCATCAACTCTATTTCTGTCATCCTTACGCACTGTACACCTCTCAGATGCATAACAAGTGACTGAAAAGACCATGGCACACCTTTGTCTTCAAACTTACTGCTCCTAAGCGATTTGGAGAGGTTCCTAACAGCAGACGTTCCCTTTGAAATATATCTCCTGAACTCCTGACTGCTAGTACTAAGGGTATTGATTGTGTATCAGGTAAGAATAACTTCTGTGGCCTAGCTAATATTTTTTTGTTTGCAATACTAATTTCTTAGTGTTGATCAGTGTACCAATGTTATGGCCTATTATTGAGGAGATGGATGAAATATTGACTGTAGCAATGAGTTCATACATAGTAATTATTGTGAGTATGGTACAGCACTAGGTTGTCTATAATTCTATTGCACTTAAGGTTGATATGAGTGGAAAATGACTCAACAGCACAGGCACTTCCACCAATATTATGTAAGATGCTAACATTAGAGGAAATTGGCCAACAGGTCTCTCTATAAATATGATCTCTATAATTCTTCTGTAAATTCAAAATCACTTCAAAACTAAAGTTTTAGAAACAGGAATAAAATACTTGAATACCAAAGGTTCTGAAAGAAATGATAAATTTTCACTAGCCAGTCTTGATTAATTTCACTGTGTAATACAAAAGAATCAAATAACTATATTATTGGCAGAAAGAAGGAATGAATGAAGTAAGGACTCCAAGAGTAATGGAATTTTGGAGAGGAATCAGATATTTGAGTTTATCTGTATTAAAAATAGTAGCTTGTATGTAAGAAAACTGAATCTCTGAGATAATAACAAACTCATACATGTCTCATACGAAGACATGTAATTCCTATTATCCACTTTTACATCATCATTTATGTACTGCAGAGAGAAAATATAGACACAAGAGTAAGTCATCCTTATCTTCTCAATGATAAATCCAGATTTCTCAGTCCTCTTTGTTCTTCCTCATTTCTATTGAGTACTTCACCTTTTGAACCCTTTTATCTTTGCAGTCTCTCACAGATTTTTATGGTTGGCTTTCAATGGTGCTGTTTCTTGCATTTCCTCTCTTGGATGAATTATCCTTTCACTGTACAAACTAGAAAAATTCAGTCACATTCATGGTTGGTCTACACTTCATTTATGTTTGGAACTAAGTTTAGTGTGCTCTGTGTGTATCTGAACTCACTCCTCCAATCTCCAGATTGCTGTAAGTGTTGATTAAAGATATCACTCTGTGGTCAAATGAAAATGGGCTACACTGAGGGGGTTTTGTTGTTGTTTTAAAATGGAACATATTCTTAGTATAGAATTTAATTTACTATAGCAGAAAGCAGGGAACTCTGGGGACCTAGTGATAAGAAGCTAAAATGCAATTCTAAATCCACAAGCTGTTTCAAATTCACCAGTGGTTCAAATTCACCGGCTGCTCTGTGGGAGATGGATGGAAAATTTCCTCCTGTGGGATTTACTTCTTCTGAAAACTTGGAAGGTCAACTCTGAGTTTGTTTTGACTCAACAGCACACAATAACAACTACATACTAGAAATCATTGTGAATAACTAAGAATGAACTATAACATACTATGCTACCCAAAAGAATAGTATGATAGACATTTTTCTTTTCTTTCAAAAGTATCACAGGACTCAGTTCTTTATAAATATTTTAGGAAAGCATTAGGGTTGCTGCCTGACTACAATATCTATCTCTATTTTGTTTTTAAACTCCAGACATCTGTATTGATTGCCCACTGAAAATAGTTACTGTATTAATTCAGTCAACAAACTGCCCAACAAAGTGGAGTCTCCATTTTCTCACCAGGTCTAGTTTCAATTTGACTAACACATTGGATTAATCAGGTTCCTTGCCCTCTTTTCAAGTTATTAATTTGGGTTACTAATATTAATCCATAATAGAATGGCAAAAAGAGATCTAGGAATTTACTACCCAGATTCCTACTGGCTCACCCCACCTTCAAGACATCAATTTGCAGGACAATGTGTTGCCTTTCTAAAAGGCAGAGCTCTGATTGGGCAGCTTTCATAGACAGTTACAAGTCTTGCTGAGTTTGGAAATCACTCCATTTCCCTACCTCTTCACACCTAGCGGAGATAAAAGCTTCCTGCTTTTACTAGTTTCTGTAAGCCTTCTCACACCTTTATATACACTACATTCATTAAACCACTTTTGAGTGTATTAAGGACTCTCAGACAACTGAACCAGTAAAAAATGAACACATTATTATCTCCTAGCACCTACTCTTTTTATTCTTGATGAATAAATGAATACATTTATTCTGGTCAGACCACAACTTTAGCAATTATGCCTAGCCGTCACACTTAATTGGTAATCTAAGAAAATGGAAACAGCATGAGCCTTGATAAGAGACACTTGACTTTCTGTCCCAATTATACCACTGTAGAGCTGTGTTGTCTTCCGCAGTCACTTAACTTCTCTGATCTTTTTAAAGTAATGTCAATCATATGTACCGCATGAAGTTGTTTTGAGGATTTATTTTTTAAAGTAGCATATTTCCTTAAGAACTCTTCAAGAACACTGTTATTCTTGCTGTGAGTTGGTTTCCATTTATAGTGGCACCATGAGGTAAACTACTTTACAGGGTTTTCAAGGCAAAGAATCTTAGAAAAAAGATATCCAGGTCTGTCTTATGAGGCTCCTTAGTTAGTCTGAACCATCAACTTTTCAACTAGTAAAAAAAAAAAATAATAATAATACTCATTGTTGTTAAGTCAGAACCTACTCATATCTTACTCACCAGCAGGTTTTCACAGGGTTTAAATCACACGG
>NW_006402251.1:0-5837 GCF_000299155.1 Elephantulus edwardii
GGGTAGAGAGAATGGTGCAGCAATGAAGGAATGAAAACCCAAAATCCCTGTAAATGTTTACTAAAACTAATAAAATTTAATAATAATAATAAAAAAAAGAAATGCTGAGTGAGTTCAGCCTCTTTGATTTTCTGACTCCAGCTCTTTGCACATTTCATTATTAACGCATACTTTCTTTTAGGGGGAGCTCTGGTATATGAACTCTGGTGGTAAGAATCTGCACTGCAATCCCAAAGGCACATGGTTTGAATCCAGCAGCTGTTCTGTGGGAGAAGGATGGTCAATCTCCTCCCATGAGATTATGGCCTCTGAAAAATCCTCTGGGGGGTAAGCTATGGGTTAGTTCTGGCTCCACGGTACCCACAACAATAATTTCTTTGAAATATTGTATAATTACTTTAAAATGATAGTCACTAGCACATGTATAGAGTTCATAGGTGGAACAAACTGTTAACACACTCCATTATTAACCAAAAGGTGGGAGGTTCAAGGCCACCAGAAGGCACCTTAGAAATTTACTTGGAAAGATCTGCCACTGACAAGCCCACAGAGCACAGTTCTGTGCAGACACAATGGGGCCACCATGAATCAGTCAACTTGATGGAAAAGGATCTTTTTAAAATTTAGCTTGATCAGTTAAATTCTCACAGGAATCAATTTGAAAATGGACACTTTAGGAACATCAGGAATAAATGGGAGACACCAGACAATGTCAGTGGACATTCTGGAAGGAATTCCTACACACATTCATGCTCCATTTCTAGATGTTGCTGTTTCTCTGAGAGCTAACAGGTAGAGACAGAGTGGAATGAGGCCGTGACAGGGGGCCAGGCTTCACCTGCGAGTTAGGACCCAGGGTCTGCAGGGCAGGACTGGATTGTAGCAGCCAGCAGTGAGGGCAGGCCATTACAAAGTTCCCCCTACATGGGAAAATATATTTGTGAAGTTGAAAATATCAACTTAAAATTTTGATTCCTTGAAAGGAATCAAACCAGATATTTTCTTTAAGTAGAGCTCTCACTGCACCTCTCCAGAGACTAGATCAGCTTCAGCTCCCTTGCTCGATTGCTGATGTTTGAAGTGTGAGTGGAGAAGTTCTGCAGAAGGGGCCCTTTAGAGTAGTGAGAGAAGATCTTCACCCTGAAACCCACAGCGTCCCTTTTCAGCAGGAAGTAGCTAAGAGAATACGCCATCCCCTTTTCCTTATGACTCAGGATGAAGTCTCTCTCAGGGAGGAGTGATAGGGAATGGCAAAGGACACACTGACAAAGAAGATTAATCAGAACTGGCTTTGACAAGCACTGTGGCATTTGGACAAGAACAAACTGGGAGGAGGGTAGAGAGAATAGTGCAACAATGAATGAATGGAAACCCAAAATCTCTGTAAATGTTTATGAAAAATAAAATATAATTATAGAAAAAAAAAGAAATACAGCACAAACCTCAGAGCAGGAAAGGATCATGCAGAAAGCATGTTTTCCACCAGTTGCAAGTTTGAGGAAGGACAGATACTGACATCGAGGGATCATTGATCAATCTAGTCTCAACACTTTTTGAATCTAGCTATCGAAATATTCTTCCCTTTAATATTATCAGTGCATGACCTGATGGATTATATCACAGTTTGTTTTGGTTTCTTTTTTCCCCATAAAGAAGTCATGCTCTTCATGACTAAGGTCAGGTCTAGGAGCAGCATATGCATTGGAGATATGGATACTGTGATATCACAGAGAGGAAGCTGCAGGGAGGCTGTGGCACTAGGGTGACTGGACAGATGACCCTGACGAGTTCCCTGCTCCACACATCTGCACATGATGTGCACATGATACATAATTGCCCACTGTTCCTGCTGGGGTTTATAGGAGAGACGGGCAGGAGTAGGCTGAAATGAGGATGCCACAGGGTGCAGGAATATGGTGACCAGAAACCAACAAGACTCGCCAGACAGTTCACACAAGGCCCCAGAAAAGGCCTATTAAGACTGAGAACACAGCTTGACTGCTCCTAGCCCTCCTTAGGGGTTAAGTGTCTTCCCAACACACCCAGACCCTGCTCAGGAGAGGAGAAGGGAGGGGCCAGAAAGAAGATTTGGTTTGATAAAGACAGGGCTGAGCAAACTAGAGTTCTGAAACCAGTGTTGATAGAGTTTAGAATTCTGTGAAGAACTCTTAAGACTATAAAGTTGATTATCTAAAGTTTAACTGTTTCCTCCCACTTCTCACTTCCCCCATGAGTTGGACTTCATGAGAAGGAGTGGATAAGAAAACCAGAGTCGACATTTTCTTGTCACAACTGACTTTAGTGTGAAAAGTAAGAATTTTCAGGACTTACTGATAGTTGGAGAAGGCATCAGGCCTCTGAGAAGATAGTTACATGAGAGCAGGACACTGGAGGATGGTTTCATTCTGGTCTTTGTGGTGTGAACTCTGGGTCTGCTCTATCTCAGTGCGGGCAGATTCTGCAGAAGGGCTGTATGTGGACAAGAGGAAGCCAGCCTCAGAGGAGCAGGCCCCTCAGAGATATGCCAGAGAGAGGGAACTGAATGGGAGGACTTCAGGGAGACACCAAACAACGTGGGATGTAATAAGATGGAGAATCCTCTCAAGGAGATCAGCAAATGGGGCTAGAAGGATTGCTCAGGCAAGTTTTTCAGTGAAGAGATCCTGGGGCTGAAAGTAATCCTAATGAAGCCAAACCTCTCGCCATCGAGTCAGTTCTGACCCATGGTCACCATTTGTTGTGCTTATGAGACCAAATGAGGAAACTTATGTGGTAAAGTTCTATGAGTTAAATGTTATGGGAAGAGACTGTTTATCTTTTTCCTGCAGAGCAGCTGGCAGATTTGAACATGTGCCCTTTGGGCTATAGTGCAACACCACCCTTCAAAGAGGGTGGATCCCTTTACCCAGGGCCATGCTTCCTGGTGGACGAGAAAGGAGGGCAGTGCCAAGGCCCACCTGAGGCACTGCTGGTCTCCTTTATTTAAAATAATTTTTTAGTTGTGATTTTAACAACTGAACTTCTTCCTTCATCACTATAGGCTTTTGTTCATATGTTGTTCATTAAATTCTTCTGTGTCTGCCAATTCCTTTCGATACAGCGACTCAGTATATTCTTTCCATCTTCTTTTAATACTTCCTGGATCATTTAATGTTCTGCTTAAAGCATCCTTGATTATAGTAACTCAAAGTTTGAATTTGTTCTTCAGTTCCTTGAGCTTAAGAAATGCTGAGTGAGTTCAGCCCTTTTGATTTTCGGACTCCAACTCCTTGTACATTTCATTGTAATAGTTTACTTTGTCACCCTGCGCTGCATTTTGAAATCTTCTATTCAGCTCTTTAGTATCTTGAATTCTTCCTTGTGCTTTGGCTTCTCTGGGCTCCAGTGCAATAGTCAGAGTTTCTTCTGACATCCATTTTGGTCTTTTCTTCCTCCTCTGTCTTTGTAATGAGCATTTGCACTCTTCTTGGATGATACCCTTGATATTCTCCCACAACTCATCTGGTCTTCACTCATTTGTGTTCAAGGCCTCAAACCTGTTCCTGAAATGGTTCTGAAATTCAGGTGGGATAGACTCAAAATTATATTTTGGTTCCTTTGGATTTGGTTTCATTTTCCTCAGCTTCAACTTGAACTTGCATATGAGTAGTTGGTGGTCTGTTCCACAATCAGCTCCTGGCGTAGTTTTCACAGCTGATATTGAGTTTCTCCAGTGGTTCTTTCTGCAGATGTAATCAGTCTGATTCCTATGCATATCATCAGGTGAGATCCATGTGTGTAACCTGTGCTTATGACTCTTAAGAAACGTGTTTGCAATGAATAAGTCATTGATTGTGCAAAATTCAATCATTCTCTTTCCAGCTCCATTTCTGTCACTGAGTCCATGTTTTCCAACTACTGAATCTTCTTCTCTGTTCCCAACTTTTGCATTCCAGTCACCCATTATTATCAATGCATCTTGATTGCATGTTGGTTGTAAAAGTTGGTAGAAATCTTCTATTTCCTCTTCTTGGCTCTGGTTGTTGGTACATATATCTGAATGATAGTGGTATTCACTGGACTTCTTTGTATGCATATGGATATTTTCCTGTCACTCACAATACTGTACTTCAAGGCAGATCTAGAAATGGCTTTTCTAACTATGAAAGCAACCCCATTTTTCCTCACCTTTTCACCTCCGGAGTAATTTATCATATGATCATTCAACTCAAAATGCCCCATGCCGGTCCGTGTCATCTCACCAATGCCTAGTACGTCAATGTTTATACATTTCATTTCTTCCTTAACAATATCTAATTTTCCTACATCCATGGTTGTCATGTTCCACGTTCCAATCACTAGTGTTTGCTTACAAGTATTTCTCTTCCTTTGTATTTCCATACTCATTTGCCCTTTCTGTCATTCTATATGTGTTCTGTTGTATAGGATTTTCAGAGGCCTGGTATTTTGGAAGTGGATGGCCAATCCTTCTTCCTGTTGTTGTTGTTATGTGCCGTCGAGTCGCTTGCGACTCATAGCGACCCTATGTACAACAGCCCTAAACTCTGCTCTGCCCTGTGCCAATCGCACCGTCTCTGACACTCCCATCCCAATTATCCCAGTCACTGAATCAATACACCTCATAGAGGGCCTTCCTCTCCTGCGCTGTCCCTCCACCCTCCCAAGCATGATGTCCCTCTCCAAGGACCGGTCTCTCCTCACAACACGTCCAAAGTATGTTAGACGGAGCCTCAGAATCCTTGCCTCCAAGGAGCCACCCGGTTTAGTGTGTCTTAATCTGGATGTTCAGATTTAGAGAAGTATCCAACAGATAAGCATTTTACAGAAAGAGTGAAAGTATATCCCTTCTTGTGGAATTAACCAATAGTTTCAGTGTTGTACCTTCCCTGGGAACAAGTGTCTTGACCCACTTATTTCTTTGCTCCACCATCCATCAAGATACCCATCCACTTGTACCCACTCCCTTCAACATTTATCTCCCATTGTCCAGCCCTGGATCTGATAACTTATATCTAAAGCTTCCTTGGCTTTTGTGATTCCAGACACGTCAGCTGGTAACAGTTTCTTAGGCTGTGACTAGTCTCCTAAGTTTAGTGGTAATGTGTCCTGAATGAAGGTGATGTGTCCTGTGGAACTGGTACATAAAACTTGGATTTCCATTAATTTATTGTAGCACATTTTCCTCCCTACCCCCACCCCCAGTTAGTTGTTTGTTTTTTTTTTAATATTTATTCATTGTTGTATAACTTCCTCCTCACCCCCAACTGAGTCCACGTTGAAGTGCAACTCTTATTCTGAACTATTAAACAAATAATGCCTAATCATATATTCCTTTTAAACGATTCTTTCTTTCATCTCTTCCAATACAGTGTTCATTATTTATCTCCTCTTTTCTTAGTTTTCCCCAAACCCATATGTAAAATTTATAGAATGCTCCAGCACCTCAACAAAATGGGCACAGGATATGAACAGACACTTCAGCAAAGAAGATGTTCAGATGGCAAACAAACACATGAAGAAATGTTCAAAGTCCCTAAGTCTAATAGAGATATGCAAATCAAAACAACTATGATATATCTTCTCACCCTAGGACCAATAGCAAAGTTCAACAGAGCAGCAAACAACAAATGCGGGTGAGGTTGTGGAGAAATTGAAACCCTTATTCACTATTGATGGGAGTGTAAAATGCTGCAACCACTCTGGAAGGCAGTATCCATTTCTCAAAAAGTTGGAAATGGAAATATCACTTGACCCAGCAATTGCACTAATGGGAATATAAATTAAAGAACCTAGAACTGCCACCCAAACAGATCTATGCTTATTACACCTATGTTTAT
>NW_006402252.1:0-893 GCF_000299155.1 Elephantulus edwardii
GAAGCTGGAATGCTCCTTGAAGTCAAGGATTCTGAAGCTTCGTCTGACATACTTTGGGCATGTTGCAAGGAGGGACTGATCCTTGGAGAGGGACATCATGTTTGGAAGAGTGGAGGGACGGCACAGGAGAGGAAGACCTTCAATGAGATGGATCAATTCTGTGATTGGAGTGGTGAGAATGAGTGTGTCAGAGAAGGTGAGGTTGGCACAGAATAGAGCAGGGTTTAGGGCTCTTATATATAGGGTAACTATGAGTCGCAAGCAACTTCGTGGTACACAACAACAACAGCAACAACAACAACAACTCATTAACAGAAAGCTCTTAAAACATTTTGTCAATGTTTGAGGACTGTTTAAAAGGGATATATGATTATGTATTATTTTTTTTTTATGATTATGTATTATTGTCATAACAGGAGTCCAAAATGAAGGCTACACAGTGGAGTGGACTTAGGGGGAGGGAGTGTATAACAATGAAAGAATTTTTCTTTTATTTTTCAAAGAGAAGACTGAATTGGGGGTGGGGAAGGGTGGGTAGGGAGAAAAGTGCAACAATGAATGAATGGAAATCCTAAGTCTCTGTAAACTTTCATACTTTGATTAACATTAATTTTAAAAAGTCCTTCTAATATATGTTGAGAAGTGCATGCTATAAGTGCAGACCTGGAATGTTCCACTTCAGTTCTAGATGCCTTAGAAAATATTGCAGAAGACCTGAAATAACAACTAGGTACTAAAAAAAGAATTTTAAAATATTTCCAACAAAATGGAAACACTAGATTATGCTTATATGTTGGCTATATGAAATAATGTTACAATTTATCCAGTAACATATGAGGGACTGAATAATTTAAAATCAATGTATGATAGGGTATTATGGTTATCACAAGAGT
>NW_006402252.1:1666-2827 GCF_000299155.1 Elephantulus edwardii
ATCAGGGTGTTCCTGTTCGTTGCCAGCGAATGGACAGTGACAGAACAGTACTGGACATGCCTTGTACTGCGAAAAGAACAGAAAAAAATACGTCTTGGATGAAGTGTAACAAACTGAAACAAATGAAAACAAACAAAAAAAGAAATTGTATGGCAATTTTTACTTTTTATCGCTCGTTTTTAACTTCACAAATAAATGGTAACAAAACCTCCCTGTGTCTGCTGGGTGCCATCTATCTCTCCTGCTCTATTTGGAGACCTCTCAAGCTGCTGTCTGTCCTCTAGACGTAAAATGCCTGATAATAGTGAATAGGAAATAACAAGCTTTGTGGTTTTAATTTTTTTTCTAAAGATACAGAAGAAAATAGTTTTCTGCAGGTATATTGTGCTTTCTGAACCCCCCTCCCTTTTTTTTGTTAATAAAGTGTTTTTTGTTTAAAATCTGAAAAAATAAAAGACAAGGACAGTGAAACTTACGTATTTTGGCACGTTGTTCGAAGGGATCAAGCCTTAGAAAAGAAAGAAAGGAAGACACGCAATGAGATGGATTGAAACAGTAACCGTAACACTGGGATCAAGTATATGAGAGATGATGAGGATGACACAGGAAATGTCAGAATTCAGATTCCTTTTTCCACAGGACCACTATGAGTCATAGTCAACTCAATAGCACATAACTAACGTATTACATAATATTCTATAGAATTTTTATCAGTCACATCAAGCTTTCCAACATTCAGATCAGAGTAAATTTAGACACATAGATTTCTGAATAGGGGACTCAGGTAGCATAATCCACAAGGAATGACACCCCTAACTCAAACTCTCTGATGGTTCAAATGCACCAGTGGCCCCTCAGAAATAAAATAGGCAATCTCTCTCATTTGATTTACAGCCTCGGAAATCTATCGGAGGAACAGCTATTAATTTCTACTCCATGGAAATGGGTTCAATAACTTAAGAGTGGGTTTTTAAAATATTGAAAGCAAAACGAAACAAATACTGCTTATCAAGTTGTTTATCATCACAGAAACATCAGAAAGAAATAAGTAAGTGTTGCAAAGACTTCACAAGTGCTGGAGATAAATTTTGCAAAATCATATGCTGCACAATCATGGATACATTTGAATCTTGAATGGAAAGGGAGAAACTGTAAGCAATT
>NW_006402252.1:5432-6009 GCF_000299155.1 Elephantulus edwardii
TTTGCATAGTCAATAAAGTACAAATAGATATTCTTCTGGAATCTTTTGCTTTTGGCCAATATCCATCTGACATCTACAGTGATATCCCTGATGGCCTCTTCTAAAACCAGCTTGAACTCTGTCCGTTCCCTGACAATGTACTGTTCTAGCCATTTTTTTAATCTATTTTAATTTATTTATTTTTCATTTCAATGAACATCTACGCTAGCCATTTTTTTAATCATCATCACAGTATGTTGCTTGCAGGAGACATTAATGATATTGTTATATTATTTCCACATTTTGCTGGATCACCTTTCTTGGGAATGGGAACAAATATGGATCTTTTCCAATCAGTTGGCCAGGTACCTGCCCTCCAAATTTCCTTGCCTACACTGGTGAGCATATCTGGGGCAACATCTTCTGGCTGAAACATGTCAATTGGTATAGTATTGGTTTCTGGGGCCTTATTTTTACCAATGCCTTCAGTGTAGCTTGAACTTCATCTATTATCAGCATTGGTTCTTCTTCACATAGTGCTTTCTGAAACTTTTCAGTGTCAACTAATTCTTCTTGGTATAGTCATTCTTTTTTTTTT
>NW_006402253.1:0-1069 GCF_000299155.1 Elephantulus edwardii
GGAAGAAACAATAGATGTAAATATAAGAGCAAATGCTTTAGAGACAACAGTCTAGAAGAAATATATGAGTGAGTAAAAACTTGAACACATATGGATGAAAATGGAAAAGATGGAAGAAAGAAAATTCTAGAATAGATAAAGAGGTACAAGAAGTTAAAAAAAAACAACACAATACAGAGAGGGTACAGCCAACATAGTACTGGAAATAACAGAAAAGCATGAAAATGCAGTTAAGAATATTAAGACCAAAATGGCATATGTATCTAACATGCTGGTAGGACAAAACGTAGAATTAAAGAAATGGAACAGAGGGTCAGTGAGCTGGAAGACAAGAGCCTCACTAGAAACATACTTGAAGGATAATTAGAGATGAGATGTAAAGAAAATGAAGAAAACGTTAGAATTATGTGGGATAAAAAAAATGGAATAAAATACGTACGATGGAATTCCAGAACACCTGAGTGACAGGGAAATCACTGAGAAGATTGTGGAAGAAGTTCTAGAAGAAAACTTCCCAGGCAATTTAAAGAATAAGAAAATCCACATTCAAGAAGCACATTGAAAAACAAATAGACTTTACTTGGAAAGAAAAACACCAAGACATAGTCAAATTCTCTATATTAAAAGATAAGGATAGCATTCTAAAAGAAGCACCAGAAAAACAAAGAGTTAGCTACAAAGGGGAAACAATTAGACTAAATTCTGATTTCTCAACAGAAACCATGCAAGTTAGAAGGCAATGGGATGACATAAACAGAAAAGTTGAAAGATAACAATTGCCAACCAAGGATCCTATACCCAGTAAAACTCTCTATCATATGAAGGGAAAATTAGATTCTTTGCAGAAAAGAAGGACCTTAAGGAATTTGTGAAAACAAGACCAAAACTACAAGACATTTTAAGTGAACTACATACACACAGAGATGACAAAGGAAAGTGCATGGACTATGGTAACCAGAAACAACAAAAAAAGAAACACGGTAAAATGGCAAAAATAAAACTTGGCCTGAGAGTAAACACACTTAATGTGACTGGACTAAAAGCACACAGTAAGAGAAAAAAGAGTAAC
>NW_006402253.1:1809-2534 GCF_000299155.1 Elephantulus edwardii
AAAAAGTTCCTTGACAAATTATAATGAAAATACAACTTACCAAAATCTCTGGGACACAGCTAAGACAGTCCTCAGGGGGAAGTTCATAGCAATAGGTACAAACATAAAAAAGGAAGAGAGAAGAAAAATCAATAATCTAACTCAACAACTTCAGCAAACAGGAAAAGATCAGCAATCTAATCTTACAACCTTTAGAAGAAAAGAAATTATAAGGACAAGAACTGAAATCAATGAGATGGAAACCATCAATAAGACCAGGAGCTGTTTTTTCAAGAGTCAGTAAAATTGACAAACCACTGGCAAATTTAACGAGAAAAAAAAAAAAGACAAGACCCATATAACTCGATTAAGAAATGACAGAGGTGGCATCACAACAGAACCAGAGGAAATTAAACTGATATTATCAGAATACTATGAAAAGCTATACTCTGATAAATTTGAAAACCTAGAGGAAATTGATACATTCCTTGAAATGTATCACCTGCCCAGCTTGACAAGAACAGATATATAGAACACTTGAGAAGATCCATCACAAAAGTAGAAATTGAAAATATCATAAAAAATTTCCCTCGTAAGAAAAGTCCTGCACCAGATGGCTTCACAGCTGAATTCTACCAAACATTCAGAGGGGATTTAACACCCATTGTACTTAAATTATGTCAAAAATTTGAAAATAGATGGAACACTTTCAGAGTCATTCTATGAAGCAAGCATAAACTCTAATA
>NW_006402253.1:4369-5594 GCF_000299155.1 Elephantulus edwardii
AAAAAAAAAGAAATTCCACTTGACCCAACTATCCCACTATTTGGAATATACCCTGAGGAAATGATAACTGAGGCACAAATGGAGATTTGTACACCAATGTTCATAGCAGCATTATTCACCATTGCAAGAACATAGAAACAGCCCAAATGTCCAACCAAAAAAAAATGGATTGATAAATTATGGTCCATTCACACAATGGAATACTTTGCAGCATACAGGAGTAATTATTTTGTAATTTATTACTTAATTTGGGATAGGCTGGAAAGCATTATGCTGAGTGAACTAATTCAGTCTCAGAAACATAAATATTATATAAAACCATTATTGTATTATGAGTAGAAGGGTCCAAGAAGGATGGGAGAGGCTGCAAGCAGAGGGATGTCAATGTGCCAGGGGAGGAGGGAATTAATTATTAGGTTGTACAATTTGATTGGTGGGGGGTCATGTGAGGGATAATTAAAAAGAGTCTGTTTTCAGAAACAATGTTTGTAAATAAACTAGTATAAATTTTTTTAAAAGATAAAAAACCCAACTCAAAGTGGATCAGAGACAAGGGATAAAACTCCAAAATATAGATATCATAAAAGACAAAATGGGAACAAATTCAGAAGCCTTAGCCTTCAGCATGAATAAGCTTGCAGGCAGAGCATAAAACAACAAAAGCAACATAAAACAACACATGCAACTAGGAGAGGATAAAGCTGATGAATGGATCCTTCTTAAAATCAAATCCCTGTGTGCATCAAATAAACCTTCTCCAGTAAGGTAAAGAGAAATTCCACAGACTGGAAAATAACATTTCAACAGCATTTCAGACAAAGATCTCAATATTAAAGTTTCCAGAAAACTACACAGACTCCACAAACAAACAAACAAAAAACGCCGATAACCCAATCACAAAATGAGCAAAAAACATGAAAAGACTCTTCACAAAAGAGGACATTTTGATGGCAAACAACCACATGAAGTTGTTGTTGTCATCATATATCATTGAGGCAGAAACAGCTCACAGCTGACCCTCCAGGTTTTAAGAGGAAATAAATCATACAGGAGTTGATTGACCATCTTTCTAGCAAGGAGAAGTTCATGGATTCAAACTCGTACCTTTAAGTTGGCACAACAATTGGTTACAAGCATGTAAAGAAAAGTTCAAAGTCACTAGTAATTAGAGAGATACAAATTAAAACAATAATAGATATCATCTCACCCAGCAACAGTGGCATAA
>NW_006402254.1:0-3423 GCF_000299155.1 Elephantulus edwardii
GAGAAAATGGTGCAGTAATGAAGGAATGAAAACCCAAAATCCCTGTAAATGTTCATTAAAACTAATAAAATTTAATAAAATAAAAAAAAGAAGCATGAGTGTAGCAAAACCAGTCATTGTTAAGATAGAAATGGAATGCATAAATGGTGACATATTAGGAATTAGCAAAATGAGACAGATTGGCACAGGACATTTTATGATCTACTATGATGGAGATGAAAAGGTGAGGAAAAAACGGGGTTGCTTTCATAGTTAAAAAGGCCATTTCTAGATCCGTCTTGAAACACAGTATTGTGAATGACAGGTTAATATCCATACACATACACAGAAGACTTATTAAAACCACTATCATTCAAATTTATGCACCCACAACCAGAGCCAAAAAAGAGGGAAACAGTTGATTTCTACCAACAGTTGCAGTCAGAAATTGATCGAACATGTAACCTAGATGCAGTAATAATTATGGGTGACTGGAATGGGAAAGTTGGGAACCAGGGAGAAGGATCAGTAGTCATAAAACATAGACTTGGTGACAGAAGTGAGGCTGGAGATAGAATGATAGAATTCTACACAATCAATGATTTATTCATTGAAAATACCTTTAATAAGAAACATAAATGCAGGCTATATACATGGATTTCACCTGATGGTATGCACAAGAATCAGATCTATTACATCTGTGGAAAGAATTGTTGGAGAAGTTCAACAGCTGTAGAATATCAGGAGTGAGAACTAGGCCAGGTGCTGATGGTGGAAGAGACCATCAACTACTCATACGCAAGCTCAAATTAAAGCTAAAGAAGGTAAAATCGTATCCATGGGAATCGAAATTTGGTCTTGAGTCTATCCCCTCTGAATTTAAAAACCAACTCAGGAACAGGTTTGAGGCCTGAACACTAATGAACGAAGATATCTGTGGGAAGGTATCTAGAATATCATCCATGAAGAATGCAGAAGGTCATTACAAAGAAGGAAGAAGAAAAGCCCAAAATAGATGTGAGAAGAGACTCTGAATATTGTGCTAGTGCACTGAGAAGCCAAAGCAAAGAGAAGAAATCAAGAAATTAAGGAGCTGAATAGAAAATTTTAAAGGGCAGCTCGGGAAGACAAGGCAAAGTATTAAAATGAAATGTGCAAAGAGTTGGAGTCAGAAAATCAAAAGGGCCAAACTCGCTTGGCATTACTCAAGCTAAAGGGACTAAAAAGAACAAATTCAAGCTGTGAGTTGCAACGCTTAAGGATGCTATGGGCAGGAAGCATTTAAAAAAGACGGAAGGAGTATATAAAGTCACTGTACCAAAAGGAATTGGCTAACACAGAAGAATTTCAAAAAACAAGAGATGATCAAGAGGCAATGGTCATGAAAGAGGAAGTTCATGCTGCTCTGAAGGACTTGGCAAAAAATAAAGCCCCAGGAATTGATGAAATACCAACTGACATATTTCACAAACAGATGCTGTCCTGGATGTGCTCACTAGGTTGTGCCAAGAAATCTGGAGGCCAACTACCTGGGCAACTGACTGGAGGAGATCCATATTTATTCCCGTTCAAAAAAAAAAAGATGACCCAAGGGAGCTCTGATGGCCTAGTGGCAAGACGCTGCACTATAATCCCAGAGGT
The DNA here is from genome assembly GCF_000299155.1 of Elephantulus edwardii. Lineage (NCBI taxonomy): Eukaryota > Metazoa > Chordata > Mammalia > Macroscelidea > Macroscelididae > Elephantulus > Elephantulus edwardii. Next base: position 1,621 of record NW_006402254.1, read on the forward strand.
ACGCGGTTCAAATCCACCAGATGCTCTGCTGGAGAAGGGGGTGGGGGGCAATCTCCTCCTGTACCTGTCAGATCTGATTTGACAGTACACGTAAAAATAATACAATTTTAAAAAAAAGATGACCCGACAGAGTGTGGAAATTATTGAACAATTTCAATAGTATCACACACAAGCAAAATCCTGCCAAAGATTATCCAGAAATGACTGGAAAAATACATTAAGAAAGAACTCCCAGAAATACAAGCTGGGTTTGGAAGAGATTGTGGCAGTAGAGACATTATTGCCAATGTCAGACAGATCTTGGCAAAAAGCAAAGAGAACCAGAAGAATGTCTATCTGTGTTTAATTGACTACGCAAAGGCATTTCCTTGTGTGAATCACAACAAATTTTGGTTAACCTTGTGGAAAATGGGAATCCCAGGACACTTGATTGTGCTTATACTTGCAACTAGGAAGCAGTCCTCAGAACAGAGCAAGGAAACACGGCATGTTTCAAAACCGAAAAGGAGTGAGTCAGGGATGCATCCCTTTCTCCATACCTTTTTAATCTATATGCAGAATATTTAATTCAGGAAGCTGGGCTTTATGAGGAGTAATGTGGCATCAGGCTTAGAGGAAGACTCATCAACAACCTACGTTATGCAGATAACACAACCTTGCTTGCTAAAACCTAGGAGGACCTGAAGTGCTTGCTGCAGAAGGTCAAAGACTGTAGTCTTCAATATGGATTGAAGCTCAACATCAAGAAAACAAAGATTCTCACTGCTGGTTCAATTGGTAGCACCATGTTAGATGGAAAGGAGATTGAGGTTGTGAACAATTACAGCTTGCTTGGCACCAGCAGTCAGAAAATCAAAAGATGAATTGCATTGGGAAAATCTGCTGTCAGGGACCTCTCCAGAGTATTGAAAAGCAACAATGTCAGTCTAGAGACTAAGGTGCACCTGATAAAGGCCATGGTCTTTGCAATTACTTGCTATGCATCAGAGAGCTGGACAATGACTAAAGATGATAGGAGAAGAATTGATGCCTTCAAGTTGTGGTGTTGGAGAAGTCATGGTCCACCAAGAAAACAAATAAGTCTGTCTTGGAGAGAGTGAAACCAAGTTTCTCCTTGGAGGTGAGCATTTTGAAGCTCCTTCTCACATACTTTAGGCATGTGGCCAGGAGGGACTGGTCTTTGTAGAAAGACATCATACTTAGAAGGGTGAAGGGACAGTGCAGGAATGGAAGACCCTGGATAAGATGGATTGATACAGTAACTGGGGCAATGGGGGTAGGTGTGTCAGAATCAGTCAGACTGGCTCAGAACAGTGCAGGCTTCAGAGCTGCTGTACATAGGGTCACTCTGGATCACAGGCAACTCAGCAGCACATGACAACAACAACAACAACAACAATATTTAATGGGTATTTGTTCTTCATCTGAAGTGATGAAAATGTTATGGAGCCAACAGTTCAGAACAAGAGGTGCAGAGCAAAGTGGACTGGGGGTTGGGGAAAAGAAATTGTGCAACAATGAATGAGTGGAAATCCCAAGTTTTCTGTAAAATTTCAATAACATAACAATAAAAATTATTTTTAAAAAAATGTTATGGAGGCCCGGCGTTGGCTGAAAATCACCTGTAACTTCATCCATAGCCACTGGTGAGAGTCAGCGCCCAGAGCCATCAGGGGCTTTAAGCTTGTTGCCCACTGCTGTGGTGTGGACAGCTGAAACCCAGGCCCCGACAGGCACCTGGGGGGGAAAAAACCCAGACTCTACTTCATGCTCTGCTGGAGAAGGAGAGGCAGTCTCCTGTAC
>NW_006402254.1:5204-5944 GCF_000299155.1 Elephantulus edwardii
GGAGGGCAGTGACACCTACTTCAAAATATAGTATGACCACTTATGGGGGTGGGGCGGGTAAAAGTGGCAGTGCTGGAATTGGAAACACTATCCCAGACCACAGAGTCCTCAGTAAGGTGAGGGGACCAGACTGGGGTAGGGGCAATTGTAGTGGGAGTATACTAGCCAGCTCCTGGGGGTTGTTGCCCTGCTCGGGATGGGCTGCCCTTGGCTCCCTGCCTGGGGCGGGCTGCCCTCGGCCCCCAGCTTGGGGCGAGCCATCGCGGCCCCCTGCCCGGGGTGGGCTTCCCTCGGCCCTCTGCCAGGGGCAGGCTGCCTTCAGCCCCTGGCTCGGGGTGAGCCGTCGTGGCCCTCTGCCTGGGGCGGGCTGCCCTTGGCCCCCTGCTCAGGGTGAGCCGTCGTGGCCCTCTGCTCGGGGCGAGCCATCGTGGCCCTCTGCCCAGGGTGGGCTGCCCTCGGCTCAGGGTGAGCTGTCTAAGCCCTCAGGGTGAGCTCTTCAGTCCCCAGTTTGTGCCATTGTCCCCAGACTGATTCCTGGGTGGTGAAGGAGAAAAAAAAAAGAATGCCTAGGGTATCCAATGTTACCTAGGCCACTTTCTGCCACCCTCCCCCCAGTAAACCTGAAAGCAACACCCTCAAAGCCCTTTCTATTTGTAACTCACAAGTTTGTTCTCTCTAGGTTTGCTCCCTTTCCTATAGGTAACCTTAACTCTGAGTTTTACTCCAGAATTGACCCTCAA
>NW_006402255.1:0-2473 GCF_000299155.1 Elephantulus edwardii
GGGAGGGTTGGGAGGGGAGAAAAGTACAACAATAAATGAATGGAAATCCAAAATCTCTGTAAATTTTCATTGAAATTAATAATAAAATAATTTAAAAAATGAAAAAAAGATTGGCAAGGGATAGAGCACGGTTTAGGGCTGTTGTACATAGGGTCGCTATGAGTAGCAGGTGACTTGACAGCACACAACAACAACAATGCTCTGCAGAGGGCGCTATAGTGGCTTAGTAGCAAGAAGCTGTGCTACAATCCTGAAGACACACAGGTTCGAGGCCAGCAGCTGCTCCATGGGAGGATGGGCAGTCTCCTCCTATGTGATTAACTGCCTCTGAAAACCCATTGGAGGGTCAGCTATGGGTCAGTTCAGACTCTGTGGTACACAACAACAACAACAACAACAACAACAACAATGTTCCTCAGGAGAAGCATGAGCAATCTCCTCTCATGAGATTAACTGCCTCTGAAAACCTGCCTGAGGGTCGGCTATGGGTTGGTTTTGACTTGACAATAAGCAACAACAACAACATGAAGCTTTAGCACAAGCGGACCTTGTATAGCTAGACTAATATTATTTTTGGTAGGTGCAGTAGAAGTGGTTCTGACTCAAAATGAGTTATTTTGACTCATTATGTGGTACTGCAGAAGAAAATCCTGCCTGATCTTATGCCATACTCGCAATCTTACTTCTACAGTCACTCTGTCCATCTTGTTGAGGGCCTTCTTATCCTTCACTGATCCTCTACTTTATCAAGTATGATGACCTTCTCCAGCAATCGACTTCTCCAGAAACCATGTCCAAAGTATGTGAGACTAAGTCTCCCATCCTCGTTCTAAGGAGCACTCTGGTCAACCCTGTTAGTGTTATCTGCTGTCAAGTTGGAGTCAACTCATAGCTGACACTCCAGGAGGTTTTCGGAGGCAGTAGACCACACAGCAGGAGATTGCCCATATTTCTCCTGCAGAGTGGTTGATGGATTAGAACCTCTGACAACTCAAGTCCTTACTATTAGACCACCTGAGCTCTATATGACTAACACTAACATGGGCAAGTTTATATTCTAACATTACAAAGAAGGAAAATGAAGATCAGAGAAGTTATGCAACAGAAGTTTGTTTGAATTCAGGGTGTCTTTCAATATAACAAGATTCTTTTGTGCAATAAGTATTTATTATATACATAAATAAATGCTAGAAATCTTTTGATACAAAGTAGGCTAAGGTGGCTATGTTTTTACCCTAAATGTGAATGTATTTGGTAACTTTGATGCCTACCTAGGTGAACCTTGGAAGAATTGTGACTGGGAAGACATTCTCTGTATAAACAAGAAAAGCAGATGTAATACAGGCCAGATGCTCCCAACCGTTGTACCTGTGAGGTCTGCCTAAGTTTCAGGGCTACAATTATACAAGTTGATGTCCTTTAACAGAGTGACTTCTCCCTTCCTTTTGTCTCACCTAATCTAGTATGTCTGGATATAATGGAGAAAATGAGTGTCTGCCCTAAAGGGGCCAAGATAACCTTGAAGGGAATAAATGAACGTGCATATTGATGGAGCAATTTGAGTATATATTGATTGCTGGTAGCTGCTGCCTGAATTCTTCAGCTCATATAATGCATGGTAGGGGGTAGTTATAAATAAGATTCTAGCCACCTTTTTTTTGTCTCTTTGGTTTTTGGCCCAACAAACCCTTAGTGCTCTTGTTATTTGTGTTTTTTATAAATACTTAGTTGAAGGAGAAGGCAGCATGGTCTATGAAGTGCCTTGGTGACTATTGATTTGCAAGCTGTGATAAACAGAGCCCAAAACCTATAGATGGCTACAGAAGCAAACTTGAGGAGAAGGCAAGGATGATTTCCTATTGGGAAATTGATAATGTAGAAAAGAATTCTTCACAGAGAGCTGGAGTTAAAAGGAATCATGTTGATTTTCATCTGGAATGAGGGTGATGCAGTTTGGGAGATTTCTCCTTCACTGGATCAAATGCAAAAATAAGAGGCAAGCGTGAATATGACGTGCTGTGAGGTTTTGCTTCTATTTCTGTTCGGTCATTCAGCAGTTATTAAGTAGTTTGTATTTGTCTAAGTTCTGGTACTCTCAGAATAGCCTTCCAGAGTTTCCTTCTTTTCCTTCCCATTACTGTCGTATCATGAAATATACTAAGTCCACAACCACTTCAATGCAGTTCTAGCTGCACTGAAGGCATTGACTAAAAACAATGCCCCAGTAATCATAGGATATAAATTGTCATGCTTCTACTATCAGATGCAGCCCTGGGCAGGCTAACAAGTCTATGCCATGAAACTTGGAAGGCAGCTATTTGGCCAACTGACTGGAAGAGATCCATATTTGCTCCCATTCTCAAGAAAGGTGATTCAACAGAAGGAGCAAATTATCAAACTATATAACATGCAAGGAATACAGCTTAAGATCATTGAAAGACACCTAGAACAGTATGTTTGCAGACAACTGCCA
>NW_006402255.1:3493-5844 GCF_000299155.1 Elephantulus edwardii
AACAACAACAACAAAGTGGGAAAATGACAGTCTTTTTAACAAATGGTGTTGGTAAAACTGGAAAACCATCTGTAGAAAACTCAAACAAGACACTCAACTCACACCATACACAAAAATCAACTCAAAGTGGATCAAGGACATAAGAGTAAAACCAAAGACTATAAACTTCATCAGAGCAAAGCTTGGGAGAACTCTAGAAGCCCTAGAACAGTTTTCCAATCTTAAGGAAAAACCTACGACTGGGAGAGAACAAAATAGATGAATGGGACCTTTTAAGAATTAGATCCCTATATACATAAAAAATCTTCTCCAACAGGGTAAAAAGGCCACAGACTGGGAAAAAAAATATGGTAATGGCATATCCTATAAGGATTCATATATAAAATTTATAGAACACTCTAGCACCTCAACAAGAAAAAGGTAAACAACCCAATTGTAAAAGGGCACTGGGTATGAACAAACACTTCACCCAGAAAGACAGTCAAATGACACACACACACGAAGAAAAGTTCAAAATCCCTAGTTATCACAGAGATGAAAACCAAAACAAAACCAAACCCCCACAACTATGAGATATCATCTTACTCCACCATGTCATTATTATTGATTATGCATGGGCATTTGTGTGGATCATAACAAGTTGTGGCTGATATTGAGAATAGGAATCCCAGAGCACTTAATTTCTGCTCACACAGAACCTATACCTGGACTGGAAGGCTATTATGTGAACAGAACAGGGGAACATTACATGGTTTAAAATCGAGAAGGGAATGTGCCAGGTTGTATTTTCTATCTATTTAATCTGTATCATGGGCAAATTATTTGAGAAGCTGGGCTCTTTGAAGAGGAATGTGGCATCAGGATTGGCGGGAGACTCATCAATAACCTGAATTATGCAGATGAAACAACCTTACCTGTTGAAAATGAGGACTTGAAGCACTTGTTACAGAAGATCAAGGAATGCAGCCTTCAGAATGGATTACCTCTCAATATCAAGAAAACAAAATTTCTTACCACTAGACCAATAGGTTAGGTCATGATGGATGGAGAGGAGATTGAAACTGTCAACAACTTCATCTTGCTTGGATCCACAATTAACACCCTTGGTACAAGCAGTCAGGAAATAAGGAGATACAATTCACTGGGAAAGTCTACAGTTAGGGATCTCTCCCAATTATTTAGGGGTAAGGATGTCAGTTTGAGGATTAAGGTATGTCTGATCCATGCCATGGTCTTTCCAATCACTAGCTGTTCATCTGAGAGCTGGATAACGAATAAAGATGACAGAAGAATTGATGCTTTGAGCTGTGGTGTTGGAGAAGAGTGCTGAACATCTCATGGATGGCCAAAAGAACAAATATGCCTTGGAGAGGGCACAGCTGGACTGCTCTTTAAAGTCAAGAAGGATGAGACTTTGCCTCACATACTTTGGATACGTTGCTAGAAGAGGCTATAATTTGGAAAGGGAAATGATGCATGGAAGGGTGGAGGGTCAGCAAAGAAGAGGAAGACCCTTGACACAGTGACTGTTGCAATGGGCTCTAGTGTATCAGGATGTGTGAAGATGGCACAGGATAGGACAGGGTTCAGATCTGTTGTTCATACGGTTGCTATGAGTCATACTCAACTTGATGAAACCTAACAACAACAACATCAACATTAACAAAGGTTGGTGGTTTAGACAGCCCTGAGAATTTACTTCAAAAAGGTCACCAAAAATGTCCCATAGAAAAATTGACCCAATGACAACAAAAAACAACTCAATCTTTGCAGAGGCAGGTTACTGCAACTTTTGCAGTGCTGCTGGTTCAAACCTCCAACCTTTAGATTAGTAGCCAAGTACATGTTTTTTGACCTGTTCAGGGACTTTGTCATGCCACAAATGGATAGAAAAGTCATAATCTTAGCTCTGTGTGAGAACAGAAAGAAGCCAAGAGTCTATTGGTGGATTCCAGGGAGTGGATACCTAGAAATAATTCAGTTGTAATAATCATTTACTATTCATTTATAGCAATAAACTGTGCTGCAATCCCAAAGGCATGCAGTTAGAGGCCACTATGTGTTCCACTGGAGAAGGATGGGCAATCTCCTCCCGTGTGATTAATTCCTTCTGAAAACATGCTGGGGGAGGGGTCAGTTATAGATCAGTCTCAACTTTATGGTACTCAACAACAACAACAAATTGTTAAGCATTGCGTTTCTGTTTGGAGATACATAGATGAACAAACCTCAAGAGTCTGACCCAGGTACTCATAGTCTTGTAGGGATGAAGGGAAGATAAACATGCAAGCTGATGCAGATATTTCCACCAATCATGATCTTTAAAAAATATGGATTACATATTTTGATAC
>NW_006402256.1:0-1177 GCF_000299155.1 Elephantulus edwardii
CCCAATCACCAGTGTCTGCTTACAACTGTTCCTCTTCCTTTGTATTTCCATGCTTGAAAACTCAATCTCCTTTGCCATTTCTGTTATCTAAATGTGTTCTGTTGTACATAGGGTTTTCAGAGGCCTGCTATTTCAGAAGTGGATGGCCAATCCTTCTTCCTAGTCTGTCTCAATGTTCAGGAAATAAGTGCGTAAAGGTGCATGTGAGAAAGGCAGGGACAACACTGACACTAAAGTTAACTCTGCAATAAGGGATATACCTTTAACTTGCTGGTCACATTGAGACATCATGATAGATGCAGAAAAGCTAGAAACTGTCAACAATTTCATCTTTCTTGGCTCCACAATCAACAACTTTGATATCAGCATTCAGAAGATCTGGAGATGTATGTTGTTGTTGCTATGTGCTATGTTGTTCCCCTGAAACATATAACAACGCTGTGCACAATGGCTCTGAATCCTACCCTGGCCTAAGGCAACCCTGTCTCCACCAGATCTACCCTCATTTCCCCAGCTACTGTGCCAATACATCTCATCCAGGGTCTTCCTCTCCACTGCTACCCTTCCTACCCTTCCAAGTATGATGTCCTTCTCCAAGGACTAATCCCTCCTGGCCACGTGTTCAAAGTATATGAGATGGAGCTTCAAAATCCTTGCCTCCAAAGTACAATTTGGTTTCACCCTTTCCAGGACATACCTGTTTGTTTTCTTGGCATTCTGTGGTACATTCAATGCTCTTTTCCAGCACCACAACTAAAGCCATTGATTCTTCTTCTGTCTTTCTTGGTCATTGTCCAACTCTCTGATGCAAAGTAATCACAAAGACCATGGCCTGGGTAAGGCACACCTTAGTCTCTAGACTTATACTGTTGCTCTTTTATACTCTGGAGAGGTCCCTGAGAGGGGCCTGGATTAGGCATAGCTTAGTCTCTAGACTGACATTGTTGCTTTTCAGTACTCTGGAGAGGTCCTTGACAGCAGATTTTCCCCAAATCAATTAGTCATTTGACTTCCTGACTGCTAATGCCAAGAGTGTTGATTGTGGAGCTGGGCAAGTTGAAATTGTTAACTATCTATCATGACATATTTCAGCTAACAGATGCTGCCCTGGATGTGCTCACCAAGCTGTGCCAGGAAATCTGGAGAACAACCACTTGGCCAACTGACTGGAAGAGAT
>NW_006402256.1:1808-4045 GCF_000299155.1 Elephantulus edwardii
TGCTGCCAGTTGGCCCAGTTGTGGGAATCTTTGTCTTCTTGATGTTGAGCTTCAATACATATTGAAGACTATCGCCCTTGACCTTCGACAGTACACGCTTCAGGTCCTCCTCAGCGTCAGCAACATATATGCTTGGTTGCTGTCATTATCTCTTATTAGTACAGTGATTTATTTGTTAGTTTGCTGTTCTGGGGTACCTTTTGGGCCACTGTGATTGAAGCTATGCTTCTTTCAAATGTCAGTAAGCTCACGCATAATGAAACAGGGTTCGGGTGAGCTCCCAGATTAATACAGACTAGGCAGCAGGATTGAATAACCACTTCTGAGAGTTTGAGCTAGGTTCAATTGCTGCAAATTAATGGCTTGCCCTGAACTGGACTTTGCTTGTGGATGCAGATGCTCAAATTTCCAAACGTAACAGATGATTCTTCAGCAAAATCGACATGCTTGTTTCCTCAGAGTACTGGTTCAATATTGTTGTTATGTGGGGTTGAGTTGACTATAACTCATAGCAACCCTATGTAGAATAGCTCTGAACCCTGTCCTATCTTAAGCCAATTTGATTGTCTCCAATACCCGCACCCTCATTACCCCAGTTACTGAGTCAATCCACCTTATCCAGAATCTTCCTATTCTGTGCTGCCCTTTACCTTTCCAAGCATGATGTCCTTATCCAAGGACTGGTTTCTCCTAGCAACATGCCTAAAGTATGTCAGACGAAGCTTCAAAATCCTTGCTTCCAAAGAGTAGCCTGTATTCACCCTCTCCAAGACAGACCAGTTTCTTTTCTTGGCAGTCCATTATTCGATACTGTTCTTCAGTACCACAAATCATAGGCACTGATTCTCTTTCCGTCATCCTTAGTCTTTGTCCAGCTCTATGATGCATAGCAAGTAATTGCGAAGACCATGTCTTGGATCAAGTGTACCTCAGTCTCTACATTGGTACCATTGCTCCTCAGTACTTTATAGTGATCAATGTAATTCATATTTTGATTTCCTGAGGCCAAGAGTGTTTATTGTAGAACCGAGCAACATGAAATTATTAACAATCTTAATTTCTTCTCCATCTATCGTGATACTGGTGAGAATATTTGTTTTCTTGATGTTGAGCTTAAATTCATATCGAAGACTACATTCCTTGACCTTCTGCCCCAAATGCCTCAGGTCCTCTTCAATTTTGGCAAACAATGTTGTGTCATCTGCACAATGCAATTTGTTGATGAGTCCTCCTCCAACCTTGATGCCACATTCCTATTCATAAGGTCCAGCCTCCCAAATGATCTGTTCCACACAGAGACAGAAAATAGCATGTAGACAGGATGCATCCCTGACACTCCTTTTCTGATTGCAAACCATGTCATGTTTCCTTGCTCTTCTCTGACTGATCCAAATATAGGTTTCACATGAGTACAATTAAGTGTTCTGAGTTTCCCATTCTTCTCAAGGTTAGCCACAATTTGTTGTGATCCACACAGTCAGATGCCTTTGCACAGTCAATAAGACACAGACATTCATCTGGTACTCTCTGCTTTAAGCTAAAATTCATCTAACCTTGTGCCACAGCCTTTTGTAAACATAGCTTGTACATCTGACAGTTCTCAGTTGATGTACTGTTCCAGTAGTTTTTGAGTAATCATCAGCAAGATCTTTCTAGCCTGTGATATTAGTAATATTGTTCGATTATTTCCACACTTTATCAGATTATTATTTTTTTTTAAAAAGGGAACAAATAGGGAACTCTTCTTGTCAGTGGGCCTGGTAGTTGTCCTCCAGATATTCTGGCACAACTTGGTGAGCATGTTCAGGACAGCATCTGTTAAAATATGTCTGTTTGTTGCCCTCAATACCCGGGACCTTGTTTTTTGTCAATTCCTTCAGAGCAGCTTGAACTTCCTCCTTCATCGCCCTTTCTTTTGATCATATGTTGTTTCATGAAATTTTTCTGTCAGACAATTGTTTTTAGTACAGTAACTCTGTGAACTCCTTCCATCTACTTTTGATGCTTCCTGGGTCAGTTAGCATTCTGCCCATGGCATCCTTAAGTACTGCAACTTGAGGTTGAATTTGCTCTTCAGTTTCTTCATCTTCATCAATGCCAAGCAAGTTCATCCGTTTTGATTTTCTGACTTCCTCTGTTTGCACATATCCTTCCTCAGTGCTTTGGAGAGGCCCCTGACAGCAGGCTTGCCCAATGCAGTATGTCGCCTGTTTTCCTGTTAGTACAAAGAGTGCTAA
>NW_006402256.1:4755-5702 GCF_000299155.1 Elephantulus edwardii
TAGACCTCAAATAATGCAGTGTTCCCTTGCTCTTTTCAGACAAAATCTTCTTCATCTAGGTAAGTTTCATATGGACATAACTAAGGGGTTTTAGTTACCTGTTCTCCTCAATGTTAGCCATAATTTGTTGTGGTTCACACAGTCTAATGCCTTTGCAGAGTCAATAAAATATAACTAGATATTCTTCTGATATTCTCTTTCAGCCAGTACCCATCTGACATTAACAATTATATCTGTGGTGCCATGGCCTCTTTATACCCAGTGTGAACTGCTAGGAGTTCTCTATAAATTACTATTGTAGCCATTTTTTTATAATCTTCAGCAGTATTTTTCTTGCATATTATATTAATGACTTTTTTTAAAATAACTTCCATATTCTGTTGAATCACCTTTCTGGAGAATGGGAACAAATAAGGATCTCTTCCAGTCAACTGGCTAAGCAGCTGTACTAAAAGTTACCTAGCATAGACTGGTAAGTATGTTCAGGGCTTCATCTGTTAATTGAAACTTATCAGTTGGTATTCTTTAATTGATATTCAGAAAGTAGCATATGAGAAAGAAACAATAGTAATGAAGAAAGAAGTTCAAGGTGCACTGAGGGCATTGCCAAAAAAATAAGACCGCAGAGAAATGTAGAGATACTGGCTGACATATTTCAACTAACAACTCTGGTGTGCTCAACAGACTGTGACAGGAAATTAAGATGATAGCTGCTTGACCAAATGACTAAAAGAGATACATATTTCATGAGTTCCTTGTCTTTCAGTGAAGCATAGTATTCCATTGTGTGAATATACGACAGTTTCTCTATCCATTCATTTGTCCAACTCTTTGTCCAACACCACAATTTAATGGCATCAACACTTCTGTCATTCTTATTCATTGTTCAGCTCTCAAATTCATAGTAAGTGATTGAAAGATCATGGACTCAATCAGGCTCACTTTAA
>NW_006402257.1:0-5830 GCF_000299155.1 Elephantulus edwardii
GAAGCTTTGTCTGACATACGTTGCAAGGAGGTACCAGTCCTTGGAGAGGGATGTCATGCTTGGGAGGCTGGGGGGACAGTGGAGGAGAGGAAGATCCTCAATGAGATAGATTGATTCGGTGATTGGGGTAATGGCAATAGGTGTGTTGGAGATGATGATATTGGCACAGGATAGGGCAAAGTTTAGGGCTGTTGTACATAGGGTCGCTATGAGTCACAGGTGACTTAACAGCACATAACAACAACGACATGCTTTATACATATTTTAACTACGCAGTGTACCCTTGCTTGGTTCAGAGACACCATCTTTCTTGTTTAGGTATAGATTTTGCAAGAGCACAAATAAGGGCTCAGGGTATTTCTATCCCTCTCAATGTTATACACAATTTGTTATGATCCACACAGTCAAGTACCTTTGCATGGTTTATAAAGCAAAAGTTCATATCAGTTTGGTACTCCCTGCTCTCAGTCAAAATTCATTTAACATAAGCAATAATATTCATATTGTGTGAAGCACCACAGCCTCTTCTAAAATCTACCCTGAATTTCTCTGTAGATATACTGTTCTAGCCATGTTTTAATAATCTTCATTTAGATTTTATTTGTATGTGCTATTATCAATATTTAATAATTTCCACATTCTTTTGGACCACTTTTTTTTGTTGTATCCCATTGGCTATGAGAATAAAGAAAAATCTCTTGTCTGTTGGCCTGGAAACTATCCTCTAAATTTCTTCAGATAGGTGGTGAGCATATTCAGGGCTGCATTTGTTGAAACATGTTAGTTGGTATCTCATCAGTTTTCGTATAGCTTGAACTCCATTCATCATCATTGATTCCTGAACATATATTACTTCCTGAAATGGTTCCATTGCAACTAATCTTTTTTTTTATATGGTCACTCACTGCATTCCTTCCATCTTCTTTTGATGCTTTTTTGGATCATTCAGCATTTTGCTCATTGTGTCCTTCAGTTTCAGCTTGTGTGATTTCTTTCCTTCTTATTTTCCAAGTACATTTCACCTAGCTTTTTACATAAATCATTAAAATACATTATTTTGTCTGTTAAAACTATCCTTTGAAATGTTTTTCTCCTCTTCCTCACTTTTATAATATTTCCTCTTAGTTTTGGCCACTTGAAGTTCCAGTGAAATTCTCAGAGTTTCTTGTGATATCAATTTTCATCTGTTCTTTCATCCCTGTCTTTATAACGACATTTCTTATTTTCTTCTTGGATGATATTCTTAATGACTTTAATGGCTTGCTAAAATTCATGCCATCTTTGATTGTTAGTGTTCAATGCCTCAAACCTATTACTGATAAGTTTTTAAATTCAGATGGTATAGAACTAAAAATTTATTTTCATTCTTATAAATTAGTTTTAATTTTCTTCAGATTTAACTTGAACAATTGATAAACTGTTACACAATAAGCACCTAGTCTGGTTTTGATTGCTGATATTTTGTTTTCCTATAATTTTTTTTCATAAATGTAGGCAATCTGATTTTCGTGCTGACCATCAGGTGATGTCCATATTTATAGTAACCACCTGTTGTGTTTTTTTAAGGTATTTGTAATGAATAAATTAATGATTGTATAAAATTCATTTTACCACTAGCTTCCTTTCTATCACCAAAGCAGTAATTGTCAACTATGATCTCTTCTTCAAGTTTTCTGATTTTTGCATTTTGCTGTTGTTATTACATACTGTCAAGTTGGAAGCAAACCATAGCCGACCCACTGGCAAGTTTTCAGAGACAGTTCATCTCATGGTAGGAGATTGCCCAGCCTTCTACCTCAGAACAGCTGGTAGATTTGAACAACATGCCTTCAGGATTGCAGCACAGTTTCTTGCCAGTAGGACACCATTCCTCCCTTTTGTATTCCAGTTATGAATTATTAGTAATGAATTTCTATGAATTTCTTACTGCAGAAGTTTGTAGAAATTCTCAGTTTCTTCATCTTTGGCTTTGGTTATTTACATCTATATTTGCATAATGGTTGTATCATCAGGTCTTCTTTGTATGCTTATAGGTAGTATACTATCACTCACAGCGCTGTACTTCAGAATAGATCTTGAAATATTCTTTTTTTGACTTTGAATGTAACATTAGTATTTCTCAATTTTTCATTCCAGTGGGTTAGATCATATGATTGACTGTCTGACTAAAAGTAGATAATGATAGTCAATAGTAGCTCCTTAATACCTAGAATCTCAATTTTTATATATATTACATTTAACTTTTTGCAATGTCCAATTTTCCTACATTGAAACATAATAAATTTCATGTTCCAATTATTAATTGATTTTTATAGATGTTTCTCCATAGAGAGATAGATAGATATTATCTAGATTCTATCTTTTTATTCTATCTCTCTATATCTATCTATCTATCTATTTATCTATCTATCATCTTCATCTTCTATTGTAAGGCCTTAAAGTAAGGAAAGGGGCATATCAGGGCTGTATCTTTTCTCTACAATTATTTAATCTCCATACCTAACAAATTATTTGAGAAGCTATATTTTATCAAATGTCTTATCAGGTTCAGGGAAAGAATCATTAACAACTTGCATTAGGCAAATGACACAACCTTACTTGCTAAATCTGAAGAGGATTTGAAGCATTTGCTACAAAATATCAAGGATTACAGCCTTCAAGGATTATATCTCAACAGCAAGAATACAATAAATATTCAATACAAAGCCATTTAGCAACACCATCATTTTATTGTTGTTAGATGTTGTCGAGTCTAGCGTGACTCTTAGTAACCCTATGGATGACATACCTGAACTCTGTCTTAGTTTGTGCAATATGCACCATCTCTCGCATACTTGAGCCCATTGCTCCAGTCACTTTGTCTATCCATCTTGTTGGGGATCTTCCTCTGTTGTGCTGATCTTCCACACATCCAATGATGTCTTTTTCCAGGAAATAGCCTTTGCTACCAACATACTCAAATAATGAAAGATGAAGCTTCACCATCTTTGCCTTCAAGGATGCACTTTTTCAAGACATATTTGTTTGTGAATTTTGGCCAACCCTAGAATATTCGGTAATCTTCTCCAACACTGCAACTCAAAAAATTATCTATTATTACATCTTATTTTGTTCCACAATAGACATAATTTGTATCAGCAGGCAGGAAATGAGAAGAAACATTGCATTGTAAAAGTATGCAGTCAGAGATCCAAAGTATGTTCTTTTCGATCACTTGCTATTCACCTGAAAGCCAGACAGTAAATAAAGACCAAAAAAGAAGAATCAGTACCACTGAGATTTGGTGTTGGAAAAGGACACTAAAAATTTCACAGACTGACATGAAAAAGGACAAATATGTCTTTGAGAAAACATACCCTGTATAGTCCCTAGTGGAAAGGATGGTGAAACTTTGTCCCACTTACTTTGAACATGTTATTAGGAAAAGTCAATCCTTAGAGAAAGACATCAGGATTTGAAAAGTGAAAGGTCAGTGAAAGAGGGGAACAGTCTCAATCAGATGGATTGACACAGTGACCGTAATAGTGGACTTTAGAGTGTGGCAGAGATGATAAGGATGGTACAAGATAAAGCAAGGTTTAGATCTGCTGTCCTAGGGTCACTATGAATCATACCTGATTTGAGAGCAGCTAACAACAGCAATAACATGTCCATAATGATGATATTCAAGATTATATATTCCAAGATATTGTAGCAGTTGAAACTCATACAACTACCAGTTTTGATGGGGAACTCTGTTAGTGCGGTCCATAAGCAATTGACCTGATAATGATTGTGATTCTCTATATGTTCTAATACCAAGGGATACATAGAAAATATGAACAATATCCTCCTGTGTGATTTTTCAGTGAGATATGATAGATTTTCAGGGATATATATATAGCACTGGTGTGATATATCATATGTAAAATTCAAACATGGTGGGACTATTTTCTAGGTTTGAAAAAGTTGTATCTTGGATCCATGGAAAGTTTTAGGTAATTGATTTGATAATATTTATCAACATGATTTTCCTACATTGTAATTATTTCTGTAGCAATTGGGGCAGTAAAAGCTTGCTAGAAGACATTTAAAATATAATAATTGTCTTCCAATTCTCTAATATTGATCTACTAAAGTGATACAAATGCTTTGATGAAGACAGAGTTACACACACATTGAATCTGGTTGACTGCTAAAGCCACAGGTAAAATTTGTTGTAATATGCTTACAATAGGGAGGAAATGGTAAATGACATGCAGTGGTCAGTTTTACAATGTCAATTAATAAAACAATGGATTATATAATTTCAGAGAACTTTCAAAACAGAATTTACTTTCACAAAGTTGAATATTCATTGAAGATTGTTATTAAAACAAGTTACCTTCTTTATGCTCTTCTAAAGCATTTTTGTTACAAGTTTTGCTAAAAATTTTGCTAAATATTTTTTGTTTTGTAATTCACTGTTAAGTACTCACAAGTAATAGTAGTAGTAGTTGAAATAATTTTTTTAAATTGACATTTTGGGTTTTTAATGAGGTAAAGCCTCATTAAAAAGTGAACTGAAATCTATTTCTCCATAAGCACATGTTATTTCCCCCTTAATTCATCTAACTTATCACAAGAACTTAAACACTTAGAAAACAAAGTCTAGTGCATTTTATTTTTATTTTTGTTTTATGCCTATTGCATTATTGCCCATACATTTCCAAAATAGTAGACTAGCATTTATGGTATCAGAGGCTGAGCCTTCAAATTTAGAAGCACAAAGGAGGATAAACAGTAGCAACCAGACACTAGTTATTAAAATGTGGAATGTGAGAAGGAGGAATGTATAAAAATTGATCATCGTTAAGAAAGATATTAAATATTAATACTGACATACTAGGGATTGGCGAAATGAGATGGGGTAGTATGGGACATTTTGAACCAAGATATGATCTTGATATGATCAAGATATGATCTACTAAGCTGGGGATCCTTAATTCATCCTGAAATGAAATGTTGTGAGTGACAGGATAATATCCATATACATACAAGGAAGTGAACACCACTATTATTCAAATATATGTACAACAACCAGAGCCAAAGAAGAGGAAATACAATCATAAATAAAAAGCATATGCAACCAAGATTCATTATTAGTAATGGATGAATGAAATGCAAATCTGGAAACAGGAAAGAGGTATCCGTAGCCAGAAAACACGGACTTGTTAATCGAGACATTACTTAGTAACATTTCTACCTTGAATCAACTTACCTTAGATATAGAATTATAGAAGTTTTAACAATCAGTTATTTAGTCATTGCAAATATGTAAAAAACATAAACAGTGATTATGCAAGTGTACCTTACCTGCACAGAAATAAAATGTATTATTTCTGTGGAAAAAATCATGGAAGAAGCTCAATATGAGCTGTGAAAACTAGATCAGGTGCTGATTGTGAAACAGATCATCAACTACTCATATGCAAGTTCAAGCTAAGCTAAGAAAAATTGAATCAAATCCATGGGAAACAAAACATGACCTTGAGTCTACCCTACTTGAATTTAAAAACTATTTTTTAGGTTTGAGGTTTCTTTCTTAACAAGGCTTGAGACCTTGAACACTAATGAACAAAGAACAAATGAACTATGGGTTACCAAGAATAACATTCAGGAAGAATGGAAAAGGTTGTAAGAAAGACAGTTGTTGTAAAGTGCAGTCGAGTTGTAAACAACTCATAGTAACCCTATGAACGAAAGACCTGAACACTTATAAAACATTCATCATTTCTCCATATTCATAGAGTTTCCAGAGGCAGGGTATTTCAGAAGTGGATGCCACTCCTGCTTCCAAGCTTGTTTTAAT
>NW_006402258.1:0-5828 GCF_000299155.1 Elephantulus edwardii
GTGTCAGAGACAGTGCGGTTGGCACAGGACAGAGCTGAGTTTAGGGCTGTTGTACACAGGGTCTCTATGAGTCGCAAGCGACTCGATGGTGGCACATAACAACAACATCTGTTGATTAACCCAGGAAGGTGTGGTGGCTTAGTGGTAAATAATTGCTCTGCTAACCAAAAGGCATGTGGTTGGAATCCATCACCCACCAGCTGCTCGTGAGAAAGAGGTGGACAGTCTTCTCCTGTGCAATTTACAGTCCTTGCAAACCCCCTGGAGGGTCAGCTGTGAGTTGATTCTGACTTGAAGGGACATAACAACATTAACCCACAGTGCCTGTCTACCTGCAGATTTCAGTCTGTGGTAATGTAGGCATACATTAATTACCAGAGTGACTTGGAAGTATATGTGACATTACATACGTGCTTGGAAAATCAGACAAACTAGGAAGAAATGTTGTGATAAACTTACCTGCCTTTGTAAGGTAAGCCCTACTTAGTCTCATGTTCTCATCATACTCTTGGCCTTATACTTGTTTGTTGTTTTATCATTCGAGACTCAGCAAAACCAAAACTACAAATTGCCACACTTGCTTTGTGTTTAAATCCTCCTGAACTTTAAACCCCATTTATGACCAGAGTTCTCAGTTCCTTTCCTTTGAACGGATCATGATGGAATCCTGCCAGGGCTGTAGGATGTCCCCAGAGGTTTCAGATTCTTTCTTTCTTCCTTTATTAAAATCAGAAACAAGGGTGGTTGCTGACTGAGGAGCTGTGAATTTGAGCCCTGCATCTTCAGGAGAGGAGCTGTTCAGACACTTGGAAAGGTTCTCATTAGGTGTGAAGGGCTGTAGGAGCGGTACCCAGGCTGCACGTCTTTTTACAAGATGCAGCACGCATCTCCGCTGCCTGTTGGGCTAGTCGTGCCACAACCGGAAAAGCCCCTCATTTAGAGCAGACGGTGACTATCGTCGTGCCTGGTGGGGTTGCAGAGGATTTCTTTTCTCCTTGCACTATTGCGTGTCATGATATATTTTTGTACATTTTGTTGCTGATTGCCTTCAAGTCGAGCACGACTCATAGCGACCCTGAAAACAAAAGGCCTGAAGCCTCTCTACAACTATCAACATTTATCAAAGTTCATAGAGTTTCTGGAGGCATGCTGTCTAGGAAGTGGATGCCACTCCTACTTCCAAACCTGTCATAGTATGTTACTGTTGTTATGTGCCATTGAGTCACCTGCGATGTATAATGACCCTATGTACAGCAGCTCTGAACCCTTCCCTGTCCTGAGCCAGTCTCACGAATTCTGACACACCAACCCCCATTGCCCCAGTCACTGTATCAGTCCGTCTCATCCGGGGTCTCCCTCTCCTGTGCTGTCCGTCCACCCTTCCAAGCATGAGGTCCTTCTCCAAGGACCCACCTCTCCTGGCCACATGCGCAGAGTAGATGAGTCAGAGCTTCAGAATCCTAGCTTCCAAGGAGAGACTTGGTTTCACCCTCTCCAAGACAGACCAGTTTATTTTCTTGGAGGTCCATGGTATGTTCAAGACTCTTCTTGAGCACCACAACTTGAAAATATCTATGCTTGGGAAAACAGAAGCAGATTACTTTAAAAAAATTTTTTTTTATATTGAGTATAACTGTCCCAAATCTTCATATTTTTCCTGAAACAGTCGTCTTCTTCAAAATGGTAGAACAATGGAATAATTTTTTTTAAATCAGTTACGTCTTTTTAATCTTTCTTTAAAAAGTGTCAACTTTTGGTTCTTATGTATCTTGTTTTAATTAGTTGTGCAGTTTGGATCAATATTTTTAAAAATTTCACAGTTGATCCTTGTAGATAAATGAATCATTGTGCTATGAAACTGGAAGGTCTTTGTGCCCACACCTGTTCTCCCAGACCCTAAGTGTACATGCTGATTGAAATAGAAACGCGTGATTGAGAAGTTTTATTCCCCTGGAAGGAGAAGCTAGCTGCTGCAGTTGTATGCTTGGGGGGGGCATCCGGTTGACATCTGACCCACAGAGACCCCGTAGGGCAGGATAGAGCCCCTGCAGGGTTTCCTACACTGAAATCTTCATGGGAGCCGATTGCCAGATCTTTACTCCCATAAAGCAGCTGGTGAATTCACATTACCAACCATTGAACCACCAGGGTTTCTTCTCATGCAATTAGCATGATGCATTGCCTGTGATCTTAAATGTTAATATTATCATGGAGCCACTATTAATTTTATTTTCCCTGTTCTTATTTGAGTTTTACTGTAAGCTTTAACTTTTTTTTTTCCTTTTTGTGGGTCATCCCCTCTCTCTCTCTCTCTCTCTCCTTTTCTTTTAAATACTTAAAAAAATGTATGTGTGTAGGTTGGGGGGTGCTCTGTCAGCTCTTAACCCAAAGCAGCCATATTTTTCCCTCCCAGTTTTTTTCATCTTAGGAACCCTGGTGGTGCTCTGGTTAAAGTGTTGGACGTCTAAATGAAAGGTCAGGAGTATGAGCTCATTAGACATAGCAGAAAGCTCCAGCAGTCTCTTTCTGTAAAGGTTGACACTTTGGAAAGCCTACCGGGCAGTTCTGCTGTCTTAGAGGATTCCTGTGAGTTAGATTCCACAGCACTGGATTGGTTTTCTTCATCTCAGGGAGTTGAGGAGGGTGGGTGGAAAGCTTCCTCTGCTATTGAAATAATGTATGTGGCTATTGGATCACTTGGGTGAAGGAAAACCTGAAAAAGAGCAGTGGATTTTATTTCACCATGTCCTTTTCAGCTCAGCACGTGACCTACAATAGGTTTTTTTGGAACTCCAGATGAAAATACTTGTGGCCTGCAACCAGAGATTTACAAGTCTATTTTAGAATTACGAATGGCTGATCCTGAATTTAAATTATACATTAATTGAAAGAGAGCCTACCATAATGTCTGACCACCCGTTCAGTTACTTCACCCATCTTGTTGTTTATTGCCGTGGAGTCGAGCGTGACTCATAGCAACTCTATGAACAAAAGACCTAATGCCTTTCCATAACTATCGTCATTTCTCCAAGTTCATAGAGTTTCCAGAGGCATGTGGTTTAGGAAGTGGATGCCACTCCTGCTTCCATTCACCCATCTTAGTGTTTATTATATATTAATTTTCGACTCTCCCCCTCTTTGTAACCATACTGGAATAGTTCTGTTTATGTGTAAACCTTTCTTTAGCTTTTTGTAATAACTGACCACCATTCTTGAGGGTTAAGCTTTTTTAATTCTGTAAATGAGTTCAGAGTAGTGGAACCAGTGGAAATAGAATCACTCATTCTAAGCAAACATTTTCCCCCCTCTTATAAGCAGGCCTCGTACTGTAATGAGATGTGGCTCATAGTGAAATGACAGTCTTTGATTGCAGTCCCGGGTGTTTTAAATCATACATCCCTTTTTCTGGTGGTGAGATCGTGTGGGAACCTGTGTGGGAATCGTGTCATCTGGGTCAGAGTCATTCTGTCCGGGGACTCTTTTGCAGTGAGCAGCTGTGTGTCTTCACCCTGAGAACGCGCCTGAGTTTTCCTGTATGTTAGACATCCCTCCATACCCTGATCCCACCTCAAAAGCAGTGTATTCCTCCTGCTCTCAAATTACTCAGAGCTTAATATGTCATATTAATACAGATTTATTTCTTTTTCTCGTGTTTGTTTTTAAGGAGAAGAATGAGTTTAAATCTTAAACTTGGGTCAAGTGAGGAAACAGATCTTAAGATGTCGAGGAAGCATGAATATTGGTGGGTAGAATTCACAGCTGTTGAGTACATCTGCCATGCAAGCAACGTGAATTAAGAACAAAATTTTTGGTACCAGCTTATGATATATCTAGCGGCTTCGGTAAATAAAATAAAAAGGAATATAAATATCAACAAGATTTTGGCCTTTTCCAATGACAACATCCAGGTGCTATAACCCAGTGACAGTAAGTTTGTTCTGACTCAGCAACCCTGAGGCTGTACATTTCTAAGGGAAGGAAGAAGACATGGCCTCATTTTTCCTCTATAGAGCAGCTAATGAATTAGAACTTTGGACCTTTTGGTTAATAGTATAGCACATAACACAGCACCAAAACTCCCTACTTACTGTATGCCGTTTAGGCAAAAGAGATTCATAGCCTCCCCTCCAGTGGTTTTCTGAGGCTGTAAATCTCATAGAAAGAGATTGTCCAGCGTTCTTCCTTGTAGTTGGTGGTGGATTAGAACCAACAGAGAGGTGCAGCCTTTGGATTAGAATTGAAACTCCCCACAGACTACACCACCAGAGCTCAGAGTTCCTGCTGAATAGCATAAACCTCCCCCACAAAAAGCCCCCATTGCCACTGAGCTGATTCCAGTTCCCAGCAGTCCTACAAGACAGAGTAAAACTGTCCCATAAGGTTTCCAGTGCTGTGATCTTTGTGGAAAGAGATTGCCACAGCTTGCTCAAGGATCGGCTGGGGAATTCAAACCACCAGCCTCTCAGTAGCCCAACCCTTAGCTCCGTGCCACCAGAGCTCTGTAAGGTACCGTACATAGGCGCACTTTTTCCTGTCAGATGAACAATCTGCTTTTCTTCAATCTTTCATTGAGTGCTACAGAAACACAAATGAGAACTCCCATCCATTCCCCACCCAGAAAAGCCAGAGTACTGTTTACAAGCCCATCTTACATAGTGTTTCACTAGTAATGCCACTGGTTATAGAAACTGGGTTTTGAACTGATTTTGAAGCTCCATCTCACATACTTGGGCACATGTCCTTGGAGAAGGACATCATGCTTGGAAGGGTGGAGGGACAGCACAGGAGAGGAAGACCCCAAAAGAGATGGATTAACACAGTAACTGGGGCAGTGGGATTAAAAGTTAGTGAGACTGGCTCAGTCTCAGGATAGGGCAGGATTCAGAGCTATTGTACATAGGGTTGTTGTGAGTCTCAAGGGACTCGATGGCACTTAACAACAACAACAACTAATCTGGATTTTGGTCTGACACACGTATCCTCCTCCTCGCAGCTATAAAAACTAAACTCGTCCTTAAGTGAATCTCGACTCACAGTGACTCTGTACAACAGAGTAGAATTGCACGGTAGGATTTCTAAGGCTGAAATCTTCAGCAGACCACCACATCCTTTCCCCAAGGAACACTGACTTCAGTTAGCAGTCACACCTAGAACCCACTGCGCCCCCACATCTACTTCCTGCAGTTACCAACTTAAAATCATGACCATGAAGTTGAGACTAGGCCACCAGAGCTCCCTTTTGGTGACCATTTGTCACCCACTCATCACTGTTGTCATGACAAGAACTGACTGTCCAGAAGGTTTTCAGAGTCTGTAGATTTGTACAGCAGTAGATTGCCTGTCTTTCTTCCAAAGAGCAATTGATTAATTCCTACCAGCTTTTGGGTTTGCAATGCACCTCCTTATCTCCCAGGTCACCAGAGCTCTTGTAGCTATAGTGAAAAAAGAAGAGTTTTTTTATACGCAGCCATTGAAGTACTCCAATTATATTGTCAATTATAAAAGGTAGGCTACAGAATAGAATGTACAACAGTTATATCAGTCTGTATATTGCTTTGCTCTGTGTGTGTGTGTTTGTATTTATAACTCCACAGAGAAAAGTTTAACAAAACATCTTCCTCGAACTTTTAATAGGAATTGTTTCAAAAGTCAAGAGTTTTCTTTACTGCTGTAGGATGTGTGTTGGTGGTGGTGGTATTATATGTTGACAAGTCGGAGCTGATCCCATAACTGGCCTCCAGCTGGTCTTCAGAGACAGTAAATCCCGTGGGAGTTGATTACCCCTTTCACGCAGAGCTATTGGTGGATTTGAGTCAGGTGCCTTTGGA
>NW_006402259.1:0-5797 GCF_000299155.1 Elephantulus edwardii
CTATGAGGTGGATTGATTCAGTGACTGGGATAATTGGGATGGGAGTGTCAGAGACAGTGCGATTGGCACAGGACAGAGCAGAGTTTAGGTCTGTTGTCGCTATGAGTCGCAGGCGACTCGACGGCACATAACAACAACAACAACAGAGATTTAATGCTTAGAATGTCTCATTCATCTATTTTATTCTCTCCTGGTTATACGTTTTTCAGGATTCTCAAAAGACTTCTCACGTTGTGTATTAGAACTTTTAGAGTTCTTGCAAGATTTTCTTTGATGTAGTTTGTCTTTCTTGGTTTTACTACTAGGTTCTTGATCCACTATATGTTGGTTTTTGTGAATGGTGTGATGTGAGGTATGGGTCTTGCTTGAGTTTTCTGCAGATAGTTTTTCAATTTTGCCAACATCATTTGTTAAAGAGGCTGTCATTTCACCACTTAATTGATTTCATCTCCTTATCAAAATTCAGTTGACCATAGTAGATGGGCTGATTACTGGATTCTTGATTCTATTCCATTGATCTATGTATCTGACAGTACCCCACTGTCTTGACAACCATGGCTGTGTGGTAGGATTTGAGATCAGGAAGTGAGATTCTTTCTAGTTTGTTTCTCTTTTTCAGTAGTGGTTTACTTATTTGGGGTCCTTTTTCATTCCAGATTAAATTGGAGATTACCTTTTCCATCTCATTAGCATGGAATTAGAATTTGTATTCAGATTTCATTAAACTTATAGATTGCCTTTGGTAGAATTGTCATTTTCACAATATTGAGTCTTCCAATCCATGAGCATGGTATGTTCTTCCATTTCCCCAGATCTTTTGTTGTTTCTTGTAGTAATGTTTGCAGTTTTCTTTGAATTGGTCTTTTGTGTTTCTAGTTAGATGTACTCCTAAGTATTTAAGCTTGTGGTTAGTTATTATAATGGGTATTGTTTCTTAGCTCCATTTCTTCATTCCCTTTGTCACTGTAGAGAAATCCAATTGGTTTTTGCATGTTGATCTTTTATCCTGCCACTTTGCTGAATTGGTCTACTATGCCCAGTAGTTTTCTAAATATATTATCATATCATCTGTGCAGAGAGATAATTTTACCTCTTCTTTGCCAAATTGGATACCTCTTACTTTCTTCTCTTATCTAATTGCTATTCCTAAGACTTCCACTACAAAACTGAATAGAAGAGGTGATAGGGGCATCCTATCCTAGTTCCTATTCTCACAGGGAACACCTTTAATCTCTCTCCATTGAGAATGATGCTGGCTCTTGGTTTTGCTTATATATTTTTTACTATTTTGAGGAAATTCCACCTTAATCTCATTTTGTTGAGTGTTTTAATCAGGAAAGGATTTTGGATTTTGTCACAGGCCTTTTCTGCATCAATTTATAGGATCATGTGATTTTTGTCCCTTGTTTTATTAATGTGATGAATTACACTAATTGTTTTTCTTATGTTGAACTATCCCTGCATTCCACCTATGAATCCCACCTGGTCATGGTAATTTTTTTTTTTATGTACTATTGGATTCTATTGGCCAGGATTTTATTCAGGACATTGCATATATGTTCATAGGAGATATTGGCCATAATTTTCTATTTTGGTGGTGTCTTTACCTAACTTTTATTATCAAGGATATGTTTGCTTCATAGACTGAGTCTGGGTGACTTCTAAATTCAAGAGTTGAACAGAAAAATTCAAAGGACAGGTTGAGAAGACAAAGCAAGGTATTATAATGAAAATGTGCAAAGAGCTGGAGTCAGAAAATCAAAAGGGCCTAACTCACTCAGCATTTCTTAAGCTGAAGGAATTGAAAAACAAATTCAAACCATGAGTGACAATACTTAAGGATGCTTTGGGCAGAGTGTTAAATGATCCAAGACACATTAAAAGAAGATGGAGGGAGTATACAGTCACTGCATCAGAAGAAATTATCTGACACAGAAGAATTTCATTAAACAATGTATGATCAAGAGCCTGTGGTGATGCAGGAAAAATTTCAAGCTGCTATGAAAGAACTTCCAATAACAAGACGCCAGGAATTGATGGCATACCAATTGACATATTTCAACAAACTGATGTTGCCCTGGATGTGCTCTCTAAGTTGTATCAAGAAATCAGGAGGACAGCCACATGGCCAACTGACTGGAAGAGATCTATATTTGTTCCTGTTTCAAAGAAAGGTGACCCAACAGAGTGTGGAAATTATGGAACAATAGCATTAATATCACATGCAAGCAAGAGTCTGATGAAAATTGTTAAAAAACGACTGGAGCAATATGTCAACCGAGAACTGCTAGATGTGTAAGTTGGGTTTAGAAGAGGCCATGGTACTCAGCATAGTATAGCTTATGTTAGATGGATCTTGGCAGAAAGCAGAAAGTACTAGAGGAATGTCTATCTGTGTTTCATTGACTATGCAAAGGCTTTTAACTGTGTGGATCACAACAAACTGTGGCTGACTCTGAGAAGAATGGGAATCCCAGAACATTTGATTGTGCTTATGCGAAATCTATACTTGAACAATGAGGCAGTTGTCAGATAGAGCAAGGAGACACTGCATGGTTCAAAATCTGGAAGGGTCTCCATACCTTTTCAGTCTATATTTCGAACAGATCATCTGGGATGTGGGGCTGTATGAGGAAGAAAGTGGCATCAGGGTTGGAGGAAGACTCATCAAAAACCTGTGTTATACAGATTACATAACCCTGCTAGCTGAAACTGAGAAGGACCTGAAGCTCTTGCTGCAGATGGTCAAAGATTCCAGCCTTCAATATGGATTGAAGCTCAATATCAAGAAAACAAAGATTCTCACCACTGGGCCAATTGGCAGCATCATTATGGATAGTGAAGAGATTGAGATTGTTAAGTGTTTTAGTTTTTTTGGCTCCACTATCAACTCTCTTGGTACCAGCAGCCAGAAAATCAAGAGACAAATTGTATTGGGAAAGTTAGCTATCAAGGATCTCTCCAGAGTACTGAAGAGGAACGAGGTCAGGCTGGAGACTAAAGTTCACCAGATCCAGGCAATAGTCTTTACAATTGCTTGCTATGCATCAGAGAGCTGGACAATGACTGGGAATGATAGAAAATTGATGCCTTTGAGCTGTGATGCTGGAGAAGAGTGTTGAATATACCATGGACTGCTAGAAGAAGAAACAGGTTTGTCTTGCAGAGGATGAAACTGGGCTGCTCCTTGGAGGCAAGGATTCTGAAGCTTCATCTGATATACTTCATACATGTAACTAGGAGGGACTGGTCCTTGGAGAGGGACATCATGTTTGGTAGTGTAGAAGGACTGGGCAAGAAAGGAAGACCCTCAATGAGATGGATCGATTCAATAACTGGGGTAATGGGAGTAGACATGCCAGAGACAATGAGGTTGACACAGGATAGAACAGGGTTTAGAGCTCCTGTACATAGGGTCACTCTGAATTGCATGTGACTCAATGGCAAGTAATAACTACAAGAACAAAACCATCTTGTTCAGGGCCTTTTTTGGTAGGAAGTGGTTTTATTATCTGTTCAATTTCTTTTTCTATGATGGGTCTGTTCAGGTAGTCATTGTCAGTGTAGGTAGATTGTGGGTTTCTAAGTATTTCTCATTTTCCTCTAGGTTTTCATATTTGTTTTAGTATATTTTTTATATTCCACTGTCAATCTTTTTAATTTTAATTGATTCTTTTGTGACATTGCCCATTTAATCTCTTATTCAGATTATTTGTGTCTTTTCTTTTGTTTCCTTTGTTAATTTTGCTTCTGGTTTGTTGATTTTATTTACCTTTTTGAAGAACCAATTCCTGGTTTTGTTGATGGTTTCAATCGGGGTTTTTAAAATCTATTTCATTTATTTCTGTCCTAATTTTTATAATTTCAGTTTTTTAAGAGGATGTCAGGTTTTCTTGTTGTTCTTTTTCAATTTGTTGAAGATGCTGGATTGAAGAGCCAATTATATTTTTTTCCTGTCTTTTGCTGTGATTTCTTATTGCTATGAATGAACATCTAATTACTGCTTTGGTTGTTTCCCAGAGAGTTTTGTAAGTTGTGTTTTCATTGGTAGGACCATGGGGAGGAGATTGGGGTTGTTAACAGTTACAGCCTGCTCTGCTCCACAGACAACATTGTTAACACCAGCAGTCAGGAAACCAAAAGACAAATTGTATTGGGAAAAACCTGCTGTCAGGAACCTCTCCAGAGTGCTAAAATGCAATTATGTCAGTCTAGAGACTAGGTGTACCTAATCCAGGCCATTGTCTTGTCAATTACTTGTTATGCATCAGAGAGCTGACTAAGGATGATGGAAGAAACCATAAACATGGGTGAACATATATCTGGTTGGGAGGCAGTTCTGGTTTCTTTAGAGTATATTCCCAGTGGTGGAATTGCTGCTATTTCCAACTTTTTGAGAAAGCGCCATACTGCCTTCCATAGTGGTTGCACTGTTCTACACTTTCCCCAACAGTGAATAAGGATTTCAGTTCCTCTGCAACCTTGCCAGCATTTGTTGTTTGCTATTCTGTTAAATTTTGCTATTCTTACTAGAGTTAGATGATATCTTATAGTTGTTTTGATTTGCATCTCTCTTAGAACTAGGGATTTTGAACATTTCATCATGTGTTTGTTTGCCATCTGAATGTCTTCTTTGGTGAAGTGTCTGTTCATATCCTGTGCCCATTTTTTCAATTGTGTTGTTTACCTTTATCTTGTTGTGGTGCTTGAGTGGATATAAGTCCCTTATCAAATGTATATTTACCAAATATTCCCCACCCCCCCAAGTCTGTGGCTTTCCTTTTTCCCTGTTGGAAAAGTTCTTGAAAGTGCATAGGGATTTTATTCTTAGATGGTCCTATTCATCTGTACTATCCATCCTCTCCTGGTTGTAGGTTTTTCAGGATGCTTGGAAGACTGTTTATGTTGTGTATTAGGACTTCTAGAGTTCTTCCAAGCTTTTCTCTAATGAAGTTTATAGTCCTTGGTTTTAGTCCTAGGTCCTTGATCCACTTTGAGTTGGTTTTTGTGTATGGAGTGAGGTGTGGATCTTCCTTGAGTTTTCTACAGATTATTTTTTCCAATTTTGCCAACACTATTTGTTAAGAAGACTGTCATTTCCCCATGTAACTGATTTCATCTCCTTGTCAAAAATTAGTTGAAGACAGTTGGATGGGCTTATTTCTGGGTTATCAATTCTATTCCACTGATCTATGTCTTTCATTGTACCAGTACCACATTGTCTTGATCACCATGACAGTAGTAGGATTTGAAATCAGGGAGTGAGATACCTCCTAATATGTGTATCATTGGAATCCCAGAATAGGAAGAAACAAGTAAAGGCACCAAAAAAGTTGTGGAAGAATAACCAGAAGAAAACTTTCGAGGTATAGTGAAGAATGAGAAAATATATATTCAAAGAGCTGAGCAAACACCATATAAAACAGACCCCCCTCTGCAGCTCTGACCCACGACCCCCATCTTCAGGTATTGCATTGCTCCCCCCACCCCCGACCCAGCTCGCGCACCCCCCGCCAGCTCTGAACTTTGGGGACTTAAAGAAAAGGGGGAAAAAACCCAACAAAAATAAAAATGAAACAAAAAACCCCACAGAAGAACAAAAAAATATAAATCAAATTTATAGCATATTTCAACAGCACTTGAAAAAAGTTGTCCAATATTGAAGATTTAGTTTCTTTAGACTACAAACTGCTGTTTGGCTGTACCACATTGGTCCCATCAACCTAAGCAAAAGGAAGGTACTGGACATATTTATAGAGAAGTAGTGACATCAAACCAAGAACCAACTAACACCTTC
>NW_006402260.1:0-5544 GCF_000299155.1 Elephantulus edwardii
GGGGTAGAGAAAATAGTGCAACAAAGAATGAATGGAAATGCAAAATCTCTGTAAATGTTCATCAAAATTAATAAAATAAAAAACAAAAAAAGAAAGAGATGGCATAGAGATACTAACAACACTACCAAAAAAAGTGCAGCAAAATGACAGCAATCAAATATTATTTCTCAATAATTACACTGAATGTGAATTTAGCATCTCTTCCTTGTAAAAATGGACAACAAAACAGGAATAGACAGGAAATTACTCAACAAAGTTATACATATTTATACAAATCAACAGTTACATTCTCAGTAGAAAGAGATTGAAGGTGTGTATTTCTCCTTTGAGCAAAAATCACACAAAGTTGTTCTTCATCATCACTCCTATTAAATATTGTATTGAAAGTTCTAGTCAGAGAATTAAGGAAAGGTAAGGAAACACAAGACTTCCAAATTTTCAAAGAGGCAGTAAAAAATATTTCTATTTATGTTATTGTTGTTGAGTGCCGTCGAATCATAGGTGACTCAGCGACCCTATGAACAAAAGTCCTTGACACTTGCGTGTGTGACTTTCATCCTTTCTCCAGGTTCATAGTGTTTCCGGAGGCAAGCTATTTACGGAAGTGGATGCCACTCCTGCTTCCAAGCTTGTTTTAACCGGGGAGCACCACCAAACACTGTCTACCATGGGTAACCATTATCGCATATGGCACATCAGTGTCATAGTGTTCAGCCTCACAGCAATCACAAGTTACCTTGGTACATCAAGTGGATACACCAGGGCTATACGACCTAGAGGAATGTTTGACCAACAACAATTTAAAAACAGGCCTTGGGGCATTAGAGTCACCCACCTTTGGCTTGGTAGCATTGCTTTTGGTCCAGTAGGCCAACTTGTCTCTCTCCTTGTCATGGCTGAACAACAACAACATGTTGGCAAAGGTGCGGTGAGATTGAAACTCTCATGCACTGTGAAAATGGAAAATGGTGCAATGATTACAAGCAGTTTGATGCTTCCCAAGAAAGTTGGGAACAGAAATACCATTTGCTCCAGTAATTTCACTACTAATTACATAGTCTAAAAAGATAAGAAAAAGGAAAAAAATAAGAAATAAGAGCTGTGATATAAAAGCAAGAAAGGAAGACCCAGGAGGATATGGATTGACACGGTATCTGAGGTAATGGGAGTAGGTGTGTTGGAGACTATGAGACTGGCTCAGGTTAGGACAGAATTCAGATCTATTTATTATGCATAGGGTTGCTATGAGTTGCAAAGAACTCACTGGCACATAATAATAACATGTTCATTGCAACACTATTAGAATGACAAAAGCTGGAAACAAGCCAAGTACCCATTAATGATGAATGGTTTAAAGAAACGGTGGCACATTCACACAATGGAATATTATTCGTCACTAAAAAAATAATCAAGAATTGGCAAAATGCTGCACAATATGGATAGAATTAGAACAAATTATGTTGAGTGGAATAAGTAATTAACAAAAGGACAATTAGGACATAAAACTACTAATATTAATAAGCCAAGAAGTTATTTACACACAATAGGACTCAATGTTGGAGGATTAACAAATATGAGAAGGGAGGAATAGTTAAAAAAAATGTGATGTGCTTAAAAAAATAGATACGCTATAATACAGATGTTCTTTGCTGTTGTTGTACAC
The DNA here is from genome assembly GCF_000299155.1 of Elephantulus edwardii. Classification (NCBI taxonomy): domain Eukaryota; kingdom Metazoa; phylum Chordata; class Mammalia; order Macroscelidea; family Macroscelididae; genus Elephantulus; species Elephantulus edwardii. Next base: position 1,664 of record NW_006402260.1, read on the forward strand.
TGTCAAGTCGGACCTGACCCATAGCTGACCCTCCAGCAGGTTTTCAGAGGGAGTTAATTGTATAGGAAGAGATTGTCCATCCTTCTCCCATGAAGTTGGTGGCCTTGAACTGTGTGCCTTTAAGATTGCAGTGTAGCTTCTTGCCACCACTAGGCCACCACAGCTAGATATAAATACTATACTTTAAAAAAATATATAAATATACTATTTTTAAGACAGTGTACCTCCCTAGTATTTTCATATCTACTGCTTAGCTATAAATTGAGGGGATGGGAGATGGGAATAAAAAAAGCATATGCACAAAACTAATGACCAACATTATTCTCAAAGAAGAGAGTCGGAGCAGTTCCTTGCAAACAGCAATCAGGCAAGAATATTCTAATATCAGTATGTCCTTTTATTCAAAATTATACTGCAAGTTCTACCCAGAGCAATGAAGCAAGACAAGGAAATAAAAGGCATCTGCATCAACAAACAACAATAACATACATAGAAATCCCAGAGGCTCAATGAGGTGGTATCCTAAAAACTGGTTTATTTTAGCCATTATAGTTACCCACCTCTAGTCTCCAGCAACCTTAGCTGGAGAAACATGGTCTTGCCAATCAGCATGGTCTTGCAAATAATCAACAGCTGTGGGACTAGGATGAGAGAAAGAGTGCTTCCCACACTGAGTAACAAAACTTGAGGCAGCCAGACCTGAGGCAAGCAAGGCTTGTTGAGAGAAAGACCCTGGTGGTGTAAGACTGTGGCATTGCTGTAGACAAATGGTGGCAAGGTGCTACCTGAGGCTTCTTGCATTTGTGCTGGCCACAGTTAAAGTTTGGCTGTTCTTGCTAAATGTTTATAAGGAGATGTTGAATTATAACTACTCTGAGGCAAACCTTCCTGGAAGGTTTGGTTATAACTACATTGAGGCAAACCTTGTTGGATAATTTGATTGCTAAACTAAAACCAGAGCATAGACTTAATGAGGAATTGTGCCTTAGAACTATTGGGCTAAAGCCTGGATTTGTACTGTAAGATATTCTTTGACTCCCCTACTCACTTCCCTAATAAACCCCACTTTTGATACCATAACTGTGAGTCTGTGAGTCAGCAATGAATAAACAAATCTCTTGCTTCTGGTGGGACCCACAAAGGGACCATGGGACTGATCTATGGGCTCTTTCTCTGCTTTCTGATCTGGAACAGTGATGGGCTATGCTCTCTCTGGCCCTTTCAAAAATATGCTCATGGCCCTGTGCCCTCATATTTGGTTTTCTCCACTTTAGGCACTCAATAAAAAGAATAATAATAAATAATAATAAATGAATTTAGCAAAGTTTAAAAAAATCAACAAAAATTATTTTAATTCCTCCTCATTGGAAACCAGGAAGAAGGATCAGTACTTGGAAAACATGGACTTGGTGACAGAAATGAGGCTGGAGATAGTAAAAATTATATACAATCAATGATTTATTCATTGCAAATACTTTTATAAGAAACAAACACAGGCTATGCACATGGATTTCACCTGATGGTATGCACAGAAATCAGACTGATTAAATCTGTGGAAGGAATCATTGGAGAAGTTCAATATTAGCAGTAAAAACTAGGCAGGTGTGGATTGTGGAACAGACCATCAACTACTCACATGCAAGGTCAAATTAGGATAAAAAAAGGTCAAAACATATCCATAGGAATCAATATTTTATCTTGAGTCTATTCCTCCTGAATTTAAAAACCAATTTAGGAACTGGTTTCAGGCTTTAAACACTAATGAATGAAACCACATAAGTAGTGAGAAGATATCAAGAATATCATCCATGAAGAATGCAAAAGGTCATTACAAAGATGGAAGAAGAAAAGATGAAAATGGATGTAGGAAGAAAAGCTAAAGGGAAAAAAAATCGAGAAGTTAAGGAGCTGAATAGAAGATTTCAAAGGGCAGCTCAGAAAAACAAAGCAGAGTGTAATCATGAAATGTGCAAGGAGATAGAGTCAGAAAATCAAAAGGGCCAAATTCGCTTAGTAATTCTTAAGTTGAAGGAACTAAAAAACAAATTCAAGCCACAAATTGTAAAACTTATGGATTCTATAAGCAGAGTAGTGAATGACCCAGGAAGCATTGAAAAAAGATGGAAGGAGTATGCAGTCTTTGTATCAAAAAAGAATTGGCTACATCAAAGAAATAATTCACCATGACCAAGAGGGATTCATAACAGGTATGCAAGGATGGTTCAACGTAAGGAAAACAATTAATGTAATCCATCACATTAACAAGGCAAAGAACAAGAACCACATGATCCTATCAATTGATGCAGAAAAGGCCTTTGACAAAATCCAGCACCCTTTCCTGATTAAAACACTCAACAAAATAGGATTCGAGGGGAATTTCTTCAACATAGTAAAAAGTATTTATGAAAACCCAAGAGCCAACATTGTTCTCAATGGAGAGAGGTTAAAGGCATTCCCTTTAAGAACAGGAACTAGGCAAGGGTGCTCACTATCACCTCTCTTATTCAATATTGTTTTGGAAGTCCTAGCGATAGCAATAAGACTAGAGAAGGGAATAAAAGGTATCCAAATTGGCAACGAGGAGGCAAAATTATCCCTCTATGTGGATGACATAATAGTATACTTAGAAAACCCTAAAGACTCAGCGAGAAAACTATTGGACACAGTGGACCAATTTAACAAAGTGGCAGGATACAAGATCAACATACAAAAATCAGTTGGATTTCTCTACAATGACAAAGACAATAAAGAGCCGGAACTAAGAAAATCAATACCTTTCACAATAGCTAATCACAAGATTAAATACTTGGGAATAAATTTAACCAGAAGCACAAAGGACTTTTTCAAAGAAAATTACAAAACATTACTACAAGAAACAAAAAGAAAACTTGAGAAGTGAAAGAATATCCCTTGCTCATGGATAGGAAGACTCAATGTTGTGAAAATGGCAACACTACCAAAGGCAATTTACACATTTAATGCAATCCCAACACAAATACCAATCCCATTCTTCAACGAGATGGAAAAGACAATCTCCAGTTTCGAATGGAAGGAAGCCCGGAATAAGCAAAGCACTCCTTAAAATTAGAAAAAAGGTAGGAGGCATCTCACTCCCTGATTTCAAATCCTACTACACTGTCGTGGTAGTTAAGACAGCATGGTACTGGTACAATGACAGACACATAGATCAATGCAATAGAATTGTGAACCCAGAGATCAGCCCATCTATCTATGGTCAACTGATTTTTGACAAGGAGATGAAATCAGTTAAATGGGGAAACAACAGCCTTTCTAACAAATAGTGTTTGTGAAATTGGAAAAGTATCTACAAAAGACTCAAGCAAGATCCACACCTCACTCCATATACAAAAACCAACTCAAGGTGCATCATGGACCTAGGACTAAAACCAAGCACTATGATGTTCATTAAAGAAAAGCTTAGAAGAATGCTAGAAGTCCTAATCCACAACATAAACAGTCTTCAAATTAATCTGAAAAATCTATAACCAGGAGAAGATAAAGTAGATGAATGGAATCTTCTAAGACTCAAATCCCTATGCACATCCAAAAACTTCTCCAACATGGTAAAAAGGGAAGCCACCGACTGGGAAAAAGTATTTGGTAATAACATATCAGATAAGGGACTTATATACAGAATTTATAAAATACTTGAGCACCACAACAATAAAAAGGTAAATAAACCAACTGAAAAATGGGCACAGGATATGAACAGGCACTTCACTGAAGATGACATTCAGATGGCTAACAAGCACATGAAGAAATGTTCCAAATCCCTAGCCCTAAGAGAGATGCAAATTAAAACAACTATGAGACATCATCTCACCTCAGTCAAAATAGCAAAATTTAACAGAACAGCAAGC
>NW_006402261.1:0-4297 GCF_000299155.1 Elephantulus edwardii
TTCTGTGATTTCAAACACATCAGCTGATGGTAGTTCTCTATGTTGGGATCAGTGTCTCTGAAGTTTAGTAGTAATGATTCCCGGTCAAAGGTGATGCATCCTGTAGAACTGGTGTGTAGATAGGCTTTTCTTGTCGGATGTTGCGGGCTTTTGGTGTCTTTGATTACCTGAAAAAATGGGATGGGTCTGCGGGGTCTGATGGCTGTCCTCTAAGGTGCCCAACTTCAGCTAGTCAGATGCCTAGCCCCTCCCGCGACATTCCGACAAGGTCTTGGTATAGTAAATAGAAATAAACATATTTACTACTACAAAAAAAGTATACAAAATGCAGTTCACTGAATGTATTAGCTATACAGCCTTGTTCATTCACATGGGATAAAACACTTCCTCAAAGGTTTGCTATAAAAAGCAAAATTTTAAAAGATGTATAAAATTATCAGTTCCTGTTGTTGTTGTTATGTTCCATTGAGTCACCTGCAACTCATAGAGATCCTATGTACATTAGCTCTAAACCCTGCCCTATCCTGAGCTGATTTCATCATCTCTGACAGACTAATTCCATTTCTCCAGCCACTGAGTCAATTCACCTCATTCCAGGTCTCCTGCACTGTCTCTCCACTCTTCCAAGCATGGTGTCTCTTTTGAAGGACTAGTCCCTCCTGGCCATGTGCCCAAAGGATGTGAGGTGGACCTTCAAAATCCTAGTACCTGATAAAAATCAAACCTTCTGCCATGGAGTCTGTTTGAACACATAGTGACTCTCCTTTCGGTTTCCAAGGCTTTAAATCTTTATAGGCAAGAGACTGACCATCTTCCTTCTGAGGTGCGGTGGATTCAAACCACTAACTTTCTGGCTAACATCACAACACACAATGCACTCTGCAACCAGAACTCCACTGGTACTTTCTAGGTGCTCAGTGATTTCTGGTCTCTGGTTCTGCCAAGTGGTTCTCCTTCACATGTGAGCACAGAGCCACGTGCACTGTACTTGTGAAATCCTGACTGAAATGCTGGAATCAAGGTCAAAGAAAGTGAACCTGAGAGGTGGAACAATGCGCGATAGTTTCGCAATAACAATAAATAAACCAAGCGCTGGAAGGGTGTGGGAAGCCCACCCACACACCTCCTCCCAAAGGCACCGTTTTCTCCCCGCTCCCCACTCCCCCTGCAGCCTCACCCCCTTTCCCAGGCCCCAGCCTCTGTTCTCAGGGACTACTAAATCAAAAGCAAGGTGAAAATCGCTGTCATTAAATGGGGGGGTGGGGGGGGATACTTAGACTGAGATTCTTAAATAGGAAAACAATATTAAAACATTCCTTGGAATTTTTCCGTGTCATTAAAAAGGAACCCTCCCCTGATTGCCACCATACTTGTTACCAAAGCAAACTCCCTTGTCTATTGTTTGTGCTCATCAGATCTTCAGCAACTCCCGTCTTCCCAGGCAAATCTAATTTCCATCAGTGCTTCACGGAATTCAAAGAGGACAGATCTTTGAATCTTCCTAATGTTATTAATAAATACTGAAAGAGTATGACACAAAATTAGGGAAGATTTAATAATCCCACTATTAGAATTGCCTTTGCAATCTAGTTCCCAGGAGACAGCGTCAGTGTGCATTTTCTCCAGACAATATTGTTTAATGGAAACTTTGCAAAAATTAGAACGAGGCCTTTGGTGAGCGGGGAGCTTTAATTTAATTTGGTTTTACTGCCAGAACACAGGGAGTTCCTCGCAGCGCCTTGCACCAGCAGGCAGCCCGTTAGAATGAAGTTCTGTTGTGATCAGCAGTGTAATGGCTTCTCCCAACCCTGGCGTTTGGAGAGCTGTGTGGTTTCGTTATTATGGGAATCATAAATGGCATTAATAGAGTCCTGGAGGAGCAACAGCATTGCAGAGGGGCCTTATAAACACACGAGCCAGTCACTCGTCACATACTTGGGCTTAATGCTTAAGGGGAGGGGAGACTAGAGAGTGGGGGGTGTCAGAAAAGCTGGGAAGTTCTTGCTTTCTCATTGTTTCTCTTTAAAGTCTGTCTCTTTCCAGGTTTCAAAACAAAATCAGTATCTTTTGTTGATGACATTGCATTTTCCAGATACAGACCCTTTTGTACACACCCTAGAAATATAGAGTCACACTTTCTACAGAAAATTCACAGGATTGGTTTTAAAAGATATATTTCACCTCAGTGAAAAAGGCAAACAATCCAACCACAGAATGGGCACAAGATATGAGCAGATACTTCAACAAAGGAGAAATTAAGATGGTCAACAAACACAAAATCCCTGTCAGGGAGATACAGAACAAAACAAAACAATAATGAGGTATCATTTCACCCAAGCAACAACAAAGTTCAGCAGGGCAGCAAACAACAAATGTTGGCGAGGACGTGGAGAGATTGGAATTCTTATTCACTGATGGTTGGAATTTAAAATTGTATAACCACTAGGGAAGGCAACCTGGCACTTTCCTGAAAAATTGGAAACAGAACTGCTATTTGGCCTAGTTCTCAAACTACTGGTAATATGCCCTTAAGAAACCAAGACTGTGATGCAAACATATGTATGCATACCTAGGTTTATTGCGGCATTATTCACAATAGTGAAGAGATGGAAACAGTCTCACCCTCCGTCAACAAACAAATGGATAAAAAAACCTGTAGTACATTCACACAGTGGAATATTACACAGCACTAAAAAATAATAAAGTTGTAAAAACACTACACAACATGGATGAATCTGGAAGACATTATGCTAGGTGCAATATCTCAGTTATAAAAGGACAAATACTTCATAAGACTGCTGTTATAAAAAAGGATTGATGGGAGGAAAAGAGAATAACAGGAAGAGTGGATAGATAATGAACAATGTACTGGAACAGATGAAGGAAAGTACTGTCTGAAAGAAATGTATGATTAGGCATTATAAGTATGAGAACTAGAAGAGGAGATGCATTACAAAGTGAATTGGGGAGAAGTAAGAGAGGGATCAATGAAAGGTGATCCCACAGAGTGTGGAAATTATCAAATATCATTAATATCACGTGCAGGCAAGATTTTGCTGAAGATTATCCAAAAATGACTGGAACAGCACATCAACAGAGAACTATCAAGTGCAGACTGGGTTTAGATGGGGCAGTGGTACTAGGGATATTGTAGCTAATGTGAGATGGATCTTGGCTGAAACCAAGGAGTACCAGAAATATGTCTGTATTTGTTTCATTGATTATGCAAAGGCATTTGACTGTGTGGATCATAACAAACTATGACTAACTCTGAGAAGAATGGGAATACCAGAGCACTTGATTGTGCTAATGCAAAACCTATTCTTGAACCAAGAGGCAGTGGTCAGAACAAACCAAGGAAACACTGCATGGTTCAAAATTGGGAAGGGTGTGTATACCAGGGCTGTATCCTGTCTCCATACCTTTTGAATCTTTATGCAGAATAGGTTAGCCGGGAGGCTGGGCTCTATCAGGAGAAATGTGGCATCAGCACAGGAAGAAGAATCATCAACAATCTGCGTTATGCAGATGACACAACCTTGCTGGCTGAAACTGAAGAGGACATGAAGCACTTGCTGTGGAAGGTCATGGACTACAGTCTTCAATATAGATTGAGAATCAATATCAAGAAAACAGATTCTCACTACTGGGCCAATTGGCAGCATAATAAGGGATGGTGAAGAGACTGAGATTGTTCACAGTTCTGGTTGGCTTGGCTCCACAGTCAACACTCTTGGCACCAACAGCCAGGAAATTAAAAGATGTATTGGAAAGTCTGTGGTTAGAGACATCTCTAAAGTGCTGAAGTGCAACGATGTCAGTCTGGAGACTAAGATGTGCCTGATACAGGCCATGGTCTTTGCAATCACTTGCCATGCATCAGAGTTGGACAATGACTAGGGAGGACAGAAGGGGAGTGGATGCTTTTGAGCTGTGGTGCTGGAGAAGGGTACTGAATGTACCAAGGACTGCCAGGAAAACAAACAGATTCATCTTGGAGAGGATTAAACCAAGCTACTCCTTGGAGGCAAGGACTCTGGGGCTTCGTCTGACATACTTTGGACATGTTGCCAGGAGGGACGGGTCCTTGGAGATGGACATCATGCTTGGGAGGGTGTAGGGACAGCGCAGGAGGGGAAAACCCTCTATGAGATGGATTGGTTCGGTGACTGGGGTAATCGGGATGGGTGTGTCAGAGGCGGGGGGGTTGGCGCGGGATAGAGCAGGGTTTAGGGTGATTGTGCATAGGGTCGCTATGAGTCGCAAATGACTCGATGGCACATAACAACAACAACAA
>NW_006402261.1:5247-5777 GCF_000299155.1 Elephantulus edwardii
GTCTGTGCCAAGAAATTTGGAAGACATTCACTTGGCCAACCAAGCAGAAGAGGTCCCTATTAGCCCACTCTGGGATGGTGGGGGGAAGTTTCTACGACAGAATGTGCAAAGTATTGAAGTTGTTGTTGTTGCTATATGACCTTGAGTCGCCTGCGTCGCCTCCTATGTACAACAGCTCTAAACCCTGCTCTATCCTGTGACAATTTTATTGTCTCACACTTACCCCTATTACCCCAGTCATTGAATCAATTCATCCAGGGTCTTTCTCTCCTGCACTGTCCCTCCAGCCTTCAAGCCTGACGTCCCTCCAGCCTCTCAAGCCTAACGTCCCTCTCCAAGGACTGGTCGGTCCTGCCTTGCAACATATTCAAAATATTTCAGGAGAACCTTCAGAATCCTTGCCTCCAAGAAGCAGCCTGGGTTTACCCTCTCTAGGACGAACCTGTATGTTCTCCTAGCAGTCCATGGCATGTATATTCAATAAATACTCTTCTTCAGCACCACAGCTTAAAAGCATCAGTTCTCCTTCT
>NW_006402262.1:0-1090 GCF_000299155.1 Elephantulus edwardii
AAAATATAATTATAGAAAAAAACACACACACACACAAAAAAAAAACCCCCAATATGCCCAAAATATATGTGGTGAAGCTTCATCATCTTTGTCTTCTTGGAGAACTTGGACTGCACCTTCTTCTAGATGTATTTGTTTATTCTTTTGGAAGTCCAAAGGATCTTCAGCACTATTTTCCAACACTACAACTCAAAGGCATCAATTCTTCTGTCATCCTTATTCGTTGTCCAGCTCTTGTATGCATAGCTAGTGAATGGAAAGAGGATGGCCTGAATCACGTATACTTTAGTCCTCAAACTGACATCAGTACTCCTCAGTAATTTGGAAAGGTTCCTGACTGCAGACTTTCTCAGTGCAATACGTCTCCTGATCTGGCTGCTGAGACAAAATGTATTGACTGTGGATCCAAGTGAGATGAAGTGGTTCTTGTTGTTATGTGTCATAATGACTCTGTGCACAATATCTCTGTTCTACCCCGAACCAGTTTCATGGTCTTCAATACACCTACTTCCATTACTTCAGTTATTGTGTCAATCCATCTCATCTGGGGTTTTCCTCTCCTGCTTTGTCCCTTCACCCTTCCAAATATGATGGCTTTCTGCAGGATCTGGCCCTTCCTGGCCACATGTTCAAAGTACATGAGACAGAGCTTTAAAATCCTTGTCTCCAAGGAGAAACTCGATTTCACTCTCTCATAGGCAAACCTATTTGTTTTCTTTGCAGACCGTGTTATATTAATCTTCTCAATCACCACTACTCAAAGGCATTGATTAGTTTTCTTCTGCCATTTTAGGTCATTGTCCAGTCCTCTAATGCATAACAAGTAATTGGGAAGACCATAGAATAAATCAGGTGTATCTTAATCTTCAGACTGATGTCATTGCTCTTCGGCACTTTTTAAAAAAAATAAATTTTTTAAATTATTATTAATTTTCATAGACATTTACAGAGGTTTTGGATTTCCATTCATTCATTGCCGCACTTTTCTCCCTGCCCAACCCTCCCCACCAGCTCGCTTCCCCCTCCAAGAGAAAAAGAAAAAAAATAAAAATTCCTTCATTAGTATACAATTCCCACATCTCTTCCCCCC
>NW_006402262.1:2900-3563 GCF_000299155.1 Elephantulus edwardii
TTGTATATAGGGTTTTCAGAGGCCTGCTATTTCAGAAGCGGATGGCCAATCCTTCTTCCTAGTCTGTCTTAGTCTGAATGTTCAGATATAGAGAAGTGTCAGACAGACCAGCATTTTACAGAAAAGCGAAAGGTATATCCCTTATTGTGGAGTTAACCATTTGTATCAGTGTTGTCCCTGCTCTTGGCATACGTGTCTTTACCCACTTATTTCCCTGCTCCACTATCCACCAGGATACCCATCCACTTCTACCCGCTCCCTTCAACATCCATCTCCCTTTGTCTTGTCCTTGATCTGATAGCCTATATATAAAGCTTCCTTGGCTTCTGTGATTCCAAACACATCGACTTCAGACAGTTTCTTATGATATGACCATTTTCTCTTAAGATCAGTGGCAGTGCTTTCCAAGCAAAGGTGATGTGTCTTGTAGAGCTGGTGTGTAGATAGGCTTGTTTTGTTTTTTTCTTTCTTGGCCCTTGGGCCTTAACGGATCCAGTGCTGCAGCCTTGAAGACTGCCCATTTACCTGGACTGTAGGCAGATGATTTCAGGACCGTTGGTGAACCAACAGAGTGTGGAAACTATAGAACAATATCATTGATTTCACATGCAAGCAAGATTCTACTGAACATTATCCAAAAACGACTGGAACAGTACATCAGCA
>NW_006402262.1:5173-5733 GCF_000299155.1 Elephantulus edwardii
CACTACAGCCTCTTGGCCTAAGTTTTACAAGAACACAATTAATTCTTCTGGGATTCCCATTCCTCTCAACATTAACTATAATTTGTTATGATTTACACAGTCAAATGCTTTTTTACAGTCAACAAAACACAAATAGACATTCTTCTCATAGTCTTTGCTTTCAATTAAGATCCATCTGACATCAGCTGTGATATCCCTGGTGCCACAGTCTCTTCTAAATCCAGCTTGAAATTCTGGCAGTTCTCTTTCTATGTATTGTTTTAGCCAGTTTTGAATGGTCTTCATCAGTGTTTTGCTTGCATTGCATGTGATATCAATGATATTGTTAGATAATTTCCACATTTTGTTAGATTATATTTTTTTCTGAGAATGTGTAAATATACGGAACTCTTCCTGCCAGTCAACCTGTCCTCTAAATTTCCTGCCATACAGTGCTAAGCATACACTTGAAACATGTCAATTTTTATTCTATTGATTCCTGGGGGTTTCCTCCCTTCCCCCTTCAATGCCTTTGGCGCAGCTTCAACTTCTTCCTTCATTACCCTTGACTCTTGATCATA
>NW_006402263.1:0-1035 GCF_000299155.1 Elephantulus edwardii
ATTTATATACTTTTAAATTCTTTAGAAATACTTAAATAACATCTACATTAGAAAACATTGTTGTTGTTGTTGTTGTTGTTGTGTACCTTTGAGCCCAAACCAACTCAAAAGGTTTTCAAAGACTGTGAATTAAATAGGAAGAGATTTCCGGTCTTTCACTCATGGAGAAGCTGGTGGATTTCAACTGTGTGCCTTTGAATTGGCAATGCAACTCCTTATCACTAAACTACCAAATGTGTTGGTTGAAAAATATGGAAAATATTAATTTGATTAATTTGGGTTTGCTTTTCATATTACCATTATTGTAATATGGAAAAGTTATAACAAGTTTGGATGTTGTTATGTGCTGATGAGTTAGAACCAACTCATAGCTGACCCTCCAGCAAGCTTTCAGAGGCTGTAAAATCAACAGGAGGATATATCCACTCTTCTCCCCTCAGAACAAGGAACAGATCTAAACTATCTGCCTCTGTATTGGCAGTGCAATTCTTTACCACTAGGGCACCAGGGTTCCCTGCGTGTATATATTGTTGTCATGTGTCATCAACTATGGTTCATGGCGACCCTGTGAACAGGATCTTCCTCTCCTTCTCTGACCCTCCACCCTTCCAAGCACGATATCCTTTTCCAAGGACTGGTGTTTCTTGGACATATACCCAAAGTATGTGAGACATACTCTGTTAATCTACATAATCTTTGATTCCAGAAAGCAACCTTGTTTCACCTCTCCAAGACAGATCTGTGTGTTCTCTTGGTATGTTCAATACCCTTCTCCAGCACCACAACTCAAAGGAATCAACTCTTCTTCTGTCATCTTTAGTCATTGTCCAGCTCTCAGATGCATAGATATGCAACAGAGAAGACTAGGGCTTGAATAAAATGCACTTTAGGCTTTAGACTGACTTTGTTGCTCCTTAGTAGACTTTCTAAATGCAACTCATCTTTTGATTTCCTGACTGCTGGTCCCAAGAGTGTTGATTGTGGAGCCAAGTAAGATAAAATTGTTAACAACCTCAATCTCTTCTCCATATATTA
>NW_006402263.1:2755-4007 GCF_000299155.1 Elephantulus edwardii
ATACATATACATATACATATACATATACATATACATATACATATACATGTATGGATAAGAGCTATACTGGCCTTATCCACAGAGAGTTTTACTGTAACCCAAAAACCATACATTTTTTTGTGGCTTGAAATCAAATGTAGAGTTATCAATAAATTGGTTCTGACTTAGAGGGCAACGAGCTTATATTGGTAGTTATTTGACATTTTAGACTATGCAAATTATTATCTTAATAAAATTTAAAATAAGAGAGAGAACAATATTTTAAGAGCACAGCAGATTCAGTATAATGTTTTGAGAAAATTTAATCTGCCAAAATTTTCCTTTGGAACAAATTGGTCTGTGGGAACCCTATTTTTTAAGTGATTTTTAATAGGCATAAAGTTATAGCTCTATCACAAGAAGCAAATATTTACTTCCAAACCCCTCCCCCCGCCCCCAGGCCTGGAAGGTATGATTTGGTTCTTACTCTAGGATGTGTTGTCTCAGTGCCTGCATGCCCTCCTCAAAGGGCATGGGGAGAAAGCAAGCAGCCTCTTTGGTGGTGTGCTGACTCTAATAAGCTCTCTCAGCTGTCTGGACTGTACACAGAACAAAGGGAGTTTGCCTGAGTGAGCCCTCCAGGCTATTAACTCTTAGGAGCCCAATCATCTCTGTAGACACTACAGAAACAGTGTAGGAAGGGGAAACAGGGACTAACAGATTAAATTTTTAAAAATGGTTATCATCTCATTTAATCTTTTTTCTCCACTTACAGGCCTATTGTAATTTTAAAAAAACATAAAAGTTTAAAGCAAACAATCAAAGCTCATCAACTTCATTCAGCACTCCCTAATTTCACCTCCATTAAAAAGACATTTTTAACTATTTGAAATGGTTCCTTCCAGATTTTTATAGAAATGAAAACAACCATGCTCCTTTATGCACATCTATTACAATTTATTATTTTTGCTTACATTCTGTCATACCACACACTTTTTTTTACATTTTGTTTATTTCACTTACATAATTGCATGATTGTCCTATTGGTAAAATATACGTTCCTCATTATTTCTAATGGTTCTATTATTTTCTATCGTAGTTATTATATACCACTAAGTTGACTTGACGCATAGCGACCCTTCATACAACAGCTCTGAACCCTGCTCTATTTTGAGCCAATTTCATTGTCTCTGACATACCTAGCCTACTACCCTAGTCACTGACCCTCCACCCTACCAAGCATGATGGCCCTCTTGAAATACTGGTCCCTCCT
>NW_006402263.1:4728-5886 GCF_000299155.1 Elephantulus edwardii
TTTTCTATTTTGAACCAGGCAGTGTTTCCTTGCTATGGTCTGAGGTCTGCTTCCTGGTATAAATTTTGCATGAGCACAATCAAGTGTTCTGGGATTCCCATTCTTTTCAAGAGTCCTACTATAAATTTGTTTAGAAGCTTTTATAACTGAATATTTCATTTCTTTCTAGGGGAATTTTTCCCCTCCTTATCAACACTGATACAAACAAATATATTTGTAGATAATATTGTGCTCTTTTTACAAGTATTAAATATTTCTTCAAGTGGAATCTGTCAAGAGACTGAATTTTATCATGACCACAATCTATCATCTTTACAATTCCACGGTCAGATTGATTATGCTTCATTGCCTCTATTTTTGTTGCTGTTGTTGTTAGGTGTCAGCCAGAGGACCATGAACCCCAATCTATGCCGCACCATCCTAATGATCTCCAACATAGGTTATTCTGTCATTACAGTAACTGTCAATCCATCTCCTTGAGGGCCAGAGTTTCACATCCTTTAGAGGGACCAGTCCTTGGAAAAAGACATCATGCTGGGAAAGGCAAGAGGGTGAACAAAAAGAGGATAACCCTCCATTTTTAATGATAAACAAATTGAGAACAAAAATATACAACCACTTTAATGGAAGGTCTGTCAGATATTAAGTATCAAGAGTAACGTTCCATCAGCCTGAATCCAAGGACATAGGTAGTTTAAGTGTACCATTTCAGGGACCAAAGTCAGGAGAGACTAAGTTTCTGGAATTAGCAAAAGCAGAGGGCAACCAAACCAAACCAAACCAAACCAAATCCAAACCCACAGTCATCAAATTAATTCCAACTCTTAGCAACCTTACAGGACACAGTAGAACTGGCCCCTGGAGTTTCTGAGACTTTCAATCTTTACAGAATGAGATTGCTCCATCTTGCTCCCATGGAGCAGATAGTGGAATTGAACTGCCAAATGTTTGGTTAGTAGACAAACACTTAAACTACCATGCCCCAAGTCACTATACAAAGCATCTAAATAGTCTCAAAGATGCATAAGATAAGTGGTACCAGCAGTGGCCAACACCTAGAGCACTAAATTTTGTTTTTCTAAAAATAAGCACAGTGTAGGGAGCTCTGGTGGCCTAGTGGAAAGAAGCTACATTGCAATCTCAGAGGTGAGTGGTTTG
>NW_006402264.1:0-617 GCF_000299155.1 Elephantulus edwardii
TACGGGAACAACTTACATTAAATTTTGGGTAATCACCAGTGATTACATTATTACCAATTAATAAGACATATGGTTCAAGTACACATGACATGGCTGTCACTTGTGACATTATCTCCCTTACATTTATCTTTTGGTATACAGAAAATATAGATCCCATACTAGCAACTAATTTTCATAATTCAGTTTGAAAATTCTTCATATCAGTAGTCCAGATTTCTTCTACTGATCCTTAGCTTCGATTTTATTTGATGGAGCCCAATCATACAAATTCAAATCTGCAGTACTACTTTTCTCCAGCTGAGAGGGTGAAGTAAAGGTAGATCTGGAACATATGTCCTTTAAGATTCAGTTTGTATCCTCGTTATCAGAGTCAGCAATATCACCATCTTTATTTCTGTCAGACAAGACATCTTCTGTAGAGTGTACCAAGCTTTTCAGGAAGGCATTTTGCACTTTCAGAGTTCCATGGAAAATCACAAGCATAGCCTCGACCCGATATTAACACAGGGTCGGGTCTTTTCCATTGCTTTGTTAATGCATTCTTCTATTTAATTTCAGTATACCTTTACTGTATGTTTCACCATTGTCTGTCTGCGGCAGACCTTTTATAGTCATCA
>NW_006402264.1:1569-3551 GCF_000299155.1 Elephantulus edwardii
GGATGGTGGTGGCGGCTGCCGGGGGAGGCGGCGGCCTGGCCTGGCCTGTCAGGGCGCGGGCGGTGGCGGTCCAGCACCATGTCCCTGCCGTACGGGACGGAGGATGCACCCCTCACCGGGAGTTACAGCGCGGCGGATTCTTTACCAAAGGCCTTCGGCTACAGTGTGGAGGAGGAGGAAGAGGAGGCGGCAGTCGCGGGCGGTGGAGTTGGGGCCGGGGCCGGCGGAGGCTGTGGCCCGGGGGGCGCTGACAGCGCCAAGCCAAGGATCCTACTCATGGGGCTCCGGCACAGCGGCAAGTCTTCCATCCAGAAGGTGGTATTTCATAAAATGTCACCCAATGAGACCCTCTTTTTGGAAAGTACCAACAAGAATTATAAAGATGACATCTCCAATAGCTCCTTTGTGAATTTCCAGATATGGGATTTTCCTGGACAAACGGACTTTTTTGACCCAACATTTGATTATGAGATGATCTTCAGGGGAACAAGAGCGTTGATATATGTCATTGATGCACAGGATGACTACATGGAAGCTTTAACAAGACTTCACATTACCGTTTCTAAAGCCTACAAAGTGAACCCAGACATGAATTTTGAGGTTTTTATTCACAAAGTTGATGGTCTTTCTGATGATCACAAAATAGAAACACAGATGGACATTCATCAAAGGGCCAATGATGATCTTGCAGATGCTGGACTAGAAAAACTTCATCTTAGCTTTTATTTGACTAGTATCTATGACCATTCAATATTTGAAGCATTTAGTAAGGTGGTACAGAAACTCATTCCACAACTGCTGACCTTGGAAAACCTATTAAATATCTTTATATCAAACTCAGGTATTGAAAAAGCTTTTCTCTTCGATGTTGTCAGCAAAATCTACATTGCAACAGACAGTTCCCCTGTGGATATGCAATCTTATGATCTTTGCTGTGACATGATTGATGTTGTAATTGATGTATCTTGTATATATGGGTTAAAGGAAGATGGAAGTGGAAGTGCTTATGACAAAGAATCTATGGCATTTATCAAGTTGAATAATACAACTGACCTTTATTTAAAAGAAGTGACTAAATTTTTGGCACTGGTCTGCATTCTTAGGGAAGAAAGCTTTGAACTAAAAGGTTTAATAGACTACAACTTCCACTGTTTCCGTAAAGCTATTCATGAGGTTTTTGAGGTGGGTGTAACCTCCCATAGGAGCTGCAGCCACCAGACAAGTGCCCCGAGCCTGAAAGCACTGGCCCACAACGGCACGCCAAGAAATGCCATCTAGCCTGAGACCCAGCGGCTTGGGCTCAGGGCCACATTGCGCTCTCCTCCAGGCTCAGATGTCACATGCTCCAGGACACGGGAGCTGTTGCATGTGGAAACCTGGTGACTATCCCACTAGAGACAAAGGGTAGAGTTTCTCATTTGGATGAAAACCCCTTCAAACAGTGGTGTACAACTGAAGCTATGATTTCTTTTTTTATTTAAAAAAAAGGTTCTAGAGACCACAGAACTCAAGTGTGTCTTTCCCCTCTTTTTTTGGGGGGTCCTCCTATAGTAGCTGGGCTGTTTGGACGTGGAGATGACATGGTTAAACCTGTCTTTGCCAGGGAATGTTGCCATCAATTACCAATTGAGAATAATAGAAAAACAGAATTTTTATATGCTTCACTAAAGTTTTCATTTGAGTAGTCTCTAAAACCTCTGCCTTGCTTAAGTTCTAACACTGCCTCTCAGATTGCAATTTTGGACATTGCACACCCAAGACCTTTTAAACGCATTTGCTTGCTATCTCAGAAGACGCATAGTCTGACTGCAGCAAAAGACATTCCTGTATTTGTTACTGAAGAAATGAGAGAAAATTTTATGCCGCATCAGCTGGAGAACAAGACTCAACAGTGGCTACGTTTGTTCCCTTGGAGAAAACTCTGAAGAAAATTTTTGCATCTGTGTTTTCTGGGTACCTCATGTCTGTCTGGGCTTAACCTC
>NW_006402264.1:4170-5884 GCF_000299155.1 Elephantulus edwardii
AAAAATCTCCAATTGGTTCAAAAACAGCCTTTTCTCAGGAAGATCCATCAGTAAATATTACAAAAGCATCAGAAATTGGTTGATAAACAAAAACTTTAGGAAATATAAATGAATTTTTACTAGCAAAATATAATAATTTACCTTTTGGATAATGATGAGTAATTTGACCAGAATAAATGGCAAATGCAATTATCCATTTTTTACCTTATTGATATAGCCAATTTAACTTGTAAAGTATAATAAGGGATAATAATTTTATAAGATCTTATATCAAAATATTGTCTTTCTTGACTGTGCTATTAATTGAGATATAGATTGTGGGCAAGTCCACAAAACCTTTTTAGGTGAATGGGATAAATGAATTCATCTTAAAAGAGCATTCTGTCAGAATACAGCAGTAGGACTCCTTTTAGCATCTAAAATACACAGCAATAACTTTCTGCTATGATTTATACAAGAGAGAACAGGAAGAGAGAAAATCCTGAACTTCTTTCAAAGCCCAATGAGCCTCCATAGTTAATGCTTCCCTAGAATTAGGATCATTATTTCCAATTGGAATATTAAACAATGGTTAAAGGTCCTGCTCAGTCAGTTCCAAACATAGATTAATTTAATTAATATTCTTATATAGAACAGTCAGCGTGAAAAACAGGTGGCCAACAGCTCCCATGAGGAAGGCCCCAAGCCATGCCTCTCTGAGTATCCACCAAAAATAACAAGGAATGTGAACGAAGTAAAACGATAAGGAAGTACAAAACAAAAATAAAGGATAATGGTGAACTCTTTCGCAGATAAGGACAAGTTCCTCTCTATTCTAATCTCAGTAGGGAGGGACTCAGTTGGAACAATGATGACTCCTAGGGAATGCCCTAGTGGCACAGTGTGACCTTCAGCTTGCATTAAGCCTCCCTCATTTCAAGCAAAACTACTTTCATTTTAAATCTTAAAACAAAAAAAATGCACAAAACTTACTACCAGTTATTCTGCTTATCCCCTTGAAATCCATACCATGTCAAAACTTTCATTTCCATCCTCAAAATAATATACCACCCAAAATGCCATAGTTTAATAACTGCAATTTTAAATACTGAATAATCATGGGGAGGTAAAATGTTTTATACTAAACGTTATATGAAAAAGGAATTGAAGGAACCACCAATATATAAGTTAGGATTTTCCTTGTTTTGGATCCTAGAAAATAAGCTGTTTGTTCATTGCAGATAGGAGACAGCAAGGGACCCCCACAGAGGGAGTGTTGCTTCCTGAGCTGGAGTTCACCTTGAGGCAACAAGGCTATTCCCAAGGACATACCAAATTCTTGTATTTGTGAACCCCTCCCTCTCGATCCAGGCTGAAGGTTTTCAATAGAAAGAGAGTGGCCTCATCTGCACTGAATTTTTTCTATGATTTACTTCCTGATAATTCTTAACAAAGATACAGAGAAGCTTGACTAGGGGTTTCCAGTCAAAAAACTGCTGGCCTCCTGTTTTATGCTCTGTGCTCCATCTCGTTCCTGGCTGTTTGTTCCATTATTAATAACTATAAAATTATTCCATTCTTTGGGATCCTCCGTATGCAACACATAATAATAATAATAATAATAGTAATATCAATATTTTCATCAGATCTTCCTTAAAGCTAAAATAGCACATAATTTGCTTTCTAGTACTGATTTATAAAGATATGATTCAATATTGAATTTGTTAATACTCCA
>NW_006402265.1:0-508 GCF_000299155.1 Elephantulus edwardii
AGTAAAATGTGTCTCCTTTTCCCCCTAACTGCTGTTACCAAGGGTGTTTATTGTGGATTCAAGCAAGATGAAGTTGTTGACAGTTTCAAACTCCTTTCCATCTATCATGATGTTGCCTATTGGTTCAGTTGTAAGAATCTTTGTTTTCTTGACAATGAGATGCAATCTATACCGAAGGCTGCATTCCTTGATCTTCTGCAACAAGTGCTTTAAGTTCTCTCACTTGCAGCGAGCAAAGTTGTACAAAGTCACAATGCAGGTTATTGATGAGTCTTTCTCCAATTTTGATGCCATACTCCTCTTCATAAAGTCTAGCTTCTCCAATAATTACTTCAGCATAGAGATTGAATAGGTATGGAGAAAGAATACAACCCCGATGCACTCCCTTCTCAATTTTAAACCATGCAGTGTTTCCTTGCTCTGTTCACACAATAGCCTCCTGGTCCAGATATAGGTTCCGCAAGAGCACAATTAAGTGCTGTGAGACTCCCATTCTTCTCAATGTTAG
>NW_006402265.1:4082-5159 GCF_000299155.1 Elephantulus edwardii
GAGCCTTGCTTGATCCTGTGCCATTCTCAAAATCTCCACCATATTTAAGTCCATTGTTGCAGTCACTGTGTTAATATATCTTGTTTAGAATCTTCCTCTATTCTGCCAATCCTCTACCTTCCCAGTATGATACCTTTTTCCAAAGACTGGTCCCCTGATAACATGGCTAAAGTATGTAAGATAACATTTCACCATCCTTGCCTCTAAAAGGTTCCACTTCCTTCAATACAGACTTCCTTCTTAATCTGACAGTCCAGGGGATATTTAGTATTCTTCTGCAACATCACAAATCAAAGGCATAGAGTCTACTTCAGTTTTCTCTATTCATTGTCCAACTTCCAGATTCATAGATATTGAAAACTGTGGTCTATAATCTTCTTCAGTTAGTCCTTCAAGTTTACTTTCTTCAAATGAGGTTGTGTCATTTACATAACATAGATTGTTGATGAGTCTTTCTTCAGTCCTGATGCTACATTATTGTTCATAAAGTCCGACTTCTTAAATTTTTTGTTCCACATACAGATTGAATATGCATGAAGAAAGGATATAACTCTGACACACATCTTTTCTAATTTGAAGCCATATATTGCTTTCTCTTTTCTTTCTTTTTTTTTTAAACTTATATCCAGGAGCAATTTTTTTTTTTTTTGTCTCTCCTTTTTGCTTGTATTTTGCATGTATTGCCTTTTGTTCTGTTTGGACAACTTCTAGATAGGTTTTACATGAGCACAATTAAATATTCTGGGATCTCACTCTTCTCATGTTATCCATAATTTGTTATGATCCACACAGTTGAATGTTTTTTGCATGGTAGTATCTACTTTCAGTCAGAATTCACCTGACATCAGCAATTATATGCATTGTTTCCACTGTCACTTCTGAATTCATCTTGATTTTCTGACAGTTACCTGTTGATGGAATGTTCTAGTTGTTTTTTTAATAAGCTTCTGCCAGATTTTACTTTCATGTGCTATTAACGTTATTAAATAATTTCCGCTCTGAGAAACAAATATGGATATCTTTCAGTCAGTTGATCAAGTAGCTGTCTTCTAAATTTCTTGACATAGACTAGTGTGT
>NW_006402265.1:6639-7255 GCF_000299155.1 Elephantulus edwardii
TTGACCACTATGGCTGCATAGAAGGATTTGGGATCAGTGAGTGAGATGCCTTCTTCTTTATTTCTCTTTTTCAGGAATGTTTTGCTTATTCAAGGTCTCTTTCCATTCTAGGTGACATTGGAAATTGAAAAATGGAATTGGTATTTGTATTAGGATTACATATTGAGTCTTCCTATCCATGAGCATGGTATAGTTTTCTCTTTTTCCAGGTCTCTTTTTATTTTTTTTTTAATTGGGAAAAACATATTAGGGGTACAAGGAGGTGAGGGTTGGGGGCAGAATGGTGAGGATGGGCCAGGATGCAGTTGCAGAGCTGCACAGCTTGGTCGGTGGGGGGCTCTTTTTATTTCTTGTAGTAATGTTTTGTACAGTAATGAATGAAGATTGGATGAGCTGTGGGAGGATATAAAAAATACCAACCAGGAAGAATGTAAAAGGTCATTACGAAGAGAGAGAAGGAAGAAAAGACCAAGGTGGATGTCAGAAGAAACTCTAAGTATTGCACTGGAGAGTCAAAGAGCCAAAACAAAGGGAAGAAATCAAGATATTAAGGACTTGAACAGAAGATTCCAGAGGACAGTGTGAGAAGACAAAATAAAGTATTACAATGAAATGT
>NW_006402266.1:0-5629 GCF_000299155.1 Elephantulus edwardii
GGTAATAATATATCTGATAACTTTCTAATATGAAAGATTCATAAAAATAACAACTCGAAGACAAACAATATGATATGAAAATTAAGTAGAAGACATGAATAGATAATTTACAAAATAAATATGTAAGTAGCTAGAAAGACATGAAGAGAAGCTTCTAATCCTCAGAGGAATAAAATTTTAAGAGTGAAATATAATCTAATTATGTTATGTTGTTGTTGTCTGTGGTTAAATCAGAATTAACCCATAGCTGACTCTTCAGAGAATTTTCAGAGGCAGTAATTACATGAAAGGAGGTTGTCCATTCTTCTCCCATGGAGCAGCTGGTAGATTTGAACAGCATGCCTTTGGGATTGTAGCACGATTTCTTGACACTAGGCAACCATATAGCAAAAACGTCTCTGATCAAAAAAGTAAAAATGAACAAATGCCAACAAGGTTGTGGCATATTGAAACACTCAGTTTCAGTGGTATGGGAAAATTAAACAACCACTATGGAAAATATTGGCATTTTCTCAAACAGCAAAAGATAGAAATAATTTACGATCCAGCAATCATACTTGTCATGTGACCTAGAGATGTAAGAGCAGTGACAGGAATAGACACATACACACCCATGTTCATTGTTGAATTATTCACAATAGTAAGAAGATGGCAACATTGTTAACTATACTTCAATTGATAAAACAAAAAAGTGGTACGCATGTATAATAGGATACTATCCAATCATGAAGAATAATGTAAGTTTAAGGAATAACTTATAATAACATGAATTGATGTGGAGGATATCATACTGACCAAAATAAAATGAACACAAAAGAGAAACATTATATGATACCTCTTTCATACATGGTCATAAGGGCAAAATGTTTTCTTTTATGGTTACCAGGGATGAGAAGAAGAAAGGAAGGGAATCACTTACTACAGAGTACATAATTCTGATGGTGGAAAAGCAATGTACAATATTGGTGATGTCAACACAACTTTACTGAGACAGTTTAGAGATTTGAAAGAATAAATAACACAATGACCTAGAATGTCAGGAGTTGTGCTACTGGCCCAAAGGCAGTTGGTTTAAATCTACCAGCTGCTCTGAGGAAAAAGAGATGAACAATCTCCTTTAGTACAATTTGTAGCCTCTAAAAACTCACAGATTAGCTAAGAATACTGACTTACATGTAATGAAACAGAGAATCAATGTTGTTGTGGTTGTTATTATGTGTTATCAAGTCACCTGTGACTATAGTGACCCTATGTACATTAGCTCTGAATCCTGCCCTATGCTGAGGTCATCTAATCATCTCGGACAGACCTAATAGCATTTCTCCAGTCACTGAGTCAATTCATCTCATCCTGGGTCTTCCTCTCCTGCACTGTCCCTCCACCCTTCCAAATATGATGTTCCTCTCCAAGGATTCGTCCTTCTTGACTACATGCTCAAAGTATGAGAGATGGCAAGGAGTCCAGAATGAAAGCTGTCCAATTGGACAATGTTGGCTGGAGCTTCCCGACTAAATCAGCCTGGAAGCAGGAGCGGCATCCACTTCCAAAATGGCTTGCCTCTGGAAACTCTATGTACAAACAGTGCTCAGGCTGTTCGTTCATAGGGTCGCTATGAGTCGTCTACGACTCGACGGCATTAAACAACAACAAACAAAAAAGAGAGTAGTCTGTAATCACCCTCCCCAGGACTGACTTGCTTATTCTCCCTGGCAGTACACTAAATGTTCAACTCTCTTCTTCAGCACCACAGTTCAAAAGCATCAATCCTTCTATCATCCTTAGTTATTGTCAAACTCTTGGATGTATATTAAGTAATTGTGAAGACCATTGCCTGGATCAGGCACAACTTAGTCTCCACACTAACACTGTTGCTCTTCAGTGCTCTAGAAAGGTCCCTGACAGCAGATTTTGCCAATGAGATTAGTATTTTGATTTCTTGACTGTTGTCGCCAAGAGTGTTGATTGTGAAACCAAGCAAGCTGAAGTTATTAACAATCTCAGTCTCTTCTCCATCTGTCATGAAGCTGCCAGTTTTGCCATTAGTGAGAAACATTGTTTTCTTTATGTGAGTTTCAACCCATATTGAAGATTACAGTCCTTAACATCAGCAGCAAATGCCTCATATCCTCATCAGTATCAGCAATCAGGGTTGTATCACCTGTATAATGCAGATTGTTGATGAATGTTCCTCCCATCCTGATGTCATATCCCCCCCCCCATAAAGTCCAACCTCCTGAATGAACTGTTCTGCACAAAGATGGAAAAGGTATAGAGATAGGAAACATCCAGGACACACTCCTTTCCTGATCCTTAGCCATGTAGTGTTTCTCTTCTCTGTTCTTACTACTGCTTCCTCGTCCAAATGCAAATGACACAAACTTGCTTGATGAAACTAAGGCAGACCTGAAGGGCTTGCTGCAGAAAGTGAAGCACTATAGTCTTCAATATGGATTGAAGCTCAACATCAAGAAGACAAAGATTCTCACCACTGGGCCAATTATCAACATCATGATGAATGGAAAAGAGATTGAGGTTGTTATCAGTTGCAGCTTGCTTGGATCCACAGTTAACACTCTTGGCACCAGCAGCCAGGAAATCAAAAGACAAATTGCACTGAGTAAATCTGGTGTCAGGGACCTTTCTAGAGTACTAAAAACCAATGTTGTCAGTCTAGAGACTAAGGTGTGCCTGATCCAGCCCAAGGTCTTTGCAATTACTTGTTATGCATCACAGAGACGGATAATGATTAAGGATTATAGAAGAAAACATGATGTCTTTGAGTTGTGGTGATAAGTCTTGAACATACCATGGAACACCAAGAAAACAAATAGTTTTCTCTGAGAGAAAGTGAAACCAAGTTTCTCCTTGGAGGCTAGGATTTTGAAGCTCCTTCTTACATACTTTGGACATGTGGCCTGGAGGGACCAATCACTGGAGAAGGGCATCATGCTCTGAAGGGTGAAACAACAGCACAGGAGAGGGATACTACAGATAATATTAATTGATACAATGAATAAAACAATGGATATAGGTGTGTCTGAGGCAGTAAGACTAGCTTAGGACAGGGCTTAGGCTTCAGAGCTGTTTGTTCTATATAGGGTCACTATGAGTTGCAGGTGATTCGACAGTACAAAACAACAACAATCTATTTGGATATATAAGTATATAGATGTAGGATGTCACATGTAAGCACACATGCGTGCATATTTATTTATAAAACAACAACAACAAAAATAACGATAGAGCTCAGTTGGCCTTTTAGACAGAAAGTGATGCTACAAAGTCAAAGGTAGGTGATTTTAATCTGTGGCCCTCAGGCCTGGTCTAATTGTTGCTGTAATTCTGAACACTGTGACACTAATGTGTCAAAAGTGATAGTGGCTTGGTTTTAATTAGTTTTGGTCAGACCTTCTTCTAAGTGGTATAGTACTAGTCTGTCCATTTGCTGTACAGAATAATTCATGGTTGCTGTGATGCTAAACATTGTGAAACTGATGTGTCAAATGCAATAATGGTTACCTGTGGTGTTTAGGGTTGGTGGACCTCCTTGATTAAAACAAGCTTGGGAGTAGGAGTGGCATCTGCTTCTGAAATAGTTTGTGTTTGAAAACCCTATGAACTTGGAGAAATGATGAAAGTTATACAAGTGTTCAGGTCTTTTATTCATAGGGTCACTATGAATTGTCTACAACTCAACAGCACTTAACAACAACAACAACTACACACACACACACACAGACACACACACACACACCTGAAGCATTTTCTGCAGAAGGTCAAGGATTGAAGCTTCAATATAAATTGAAGCTCAACATCAAGAAAACAAAGATTCTTAGCACTGGGATGACTGGCAACATCATGATGAATGATGAAGAGATTGTGATTGTTGACAGCTTTATTTGCTTGGCTCTACAATCAACATCTTGATACCAGCATCCAGGAAATTAAAAGATGAATTGTACTGGGAAAGTCTGCTGTCGGAGACCTCTCCAAAGTACTGAAAAGCAACAATGTCAGTCTGGAGACTAAGTTGCTTCTGATCCAGGTCATAGTATTTGCAATTGCTTGCTAGGCATCAGAGAGCTGGACCATGACTAAGAATTATACAAGTAGAGTTGATGGTATTGAGCTTTGGTGCTGGATAAGAGTATTGAATATATATTGTGGACTCCTAGGAGAACAAACAAGTTCACCCTGAAGAGGGTGATGCCAGGCTGCTCTTTGGAGGCAAGGATTCTGAAGCTCTGTCTGACATACTTTGGACATGTTGCAAGTCAGGATCAGTCCTTGGAAAGGGACATAATGCTTGGGAGGATGGAGGGACAGCACAGAAGAGGAAGACCCTCGATGAAATGGATTGATTCCGTAACGGGGGTAATGGAGTAATGGGAATAGGTGTGTTGGAGACAATAAGATTGGCAAGGGATAGAGCAGGGTTTAGGGCTGTTGTACATAGGGTCAATATGAGTCGAAGGTGACGCGACAGCACATAACAACAACAAATATATATATAAAATTTTATGTGTACATATATTGGGAACAGAGAAGAAGAATCAGTAGTTGGAAAACATGGATTCAGAGACAAAAATGGAGCTGGAGATAGAATGATTGAATTTTGCACAATAAATGACTTATTCATCGCAAACACATTTTTTAAGAGACATAAATGCAGGTTATACACATGGATTTCACCCGATGGTATGCATAGGAATCAGATTGATTACATCTGTGGAAGGAACCGCTGGAGAAGTTCAATATCAGCTGTGAAAACTAGGCCCGGAGGTGATTGTGGAACAGACCACGAACTATTCATATGCAAGTTCAAGCTGAAGCTAAGGAAAATTAAACTGAATCCACAAGAACCAAAATATAATTTTGAGTCTATCCCACCTGAATTTCAGAACCATCTCAAGAACAGGTTCGAGGCCTTGAACATGAATAAACGAAGGCCAGATGAGTTGTGGGAGGATATCAAGGGTATCATCCAGGAAGGGTGCAAACATTCATTACAAAGACAGAAGAGGAAGAAAAGACCAAAATGGATGTCAGAAGAAACTCTAAAGATTGCACTGGAGCGTAGAGAAGCCAAAGCACAAGGAAGAATTCAAGATAAAGCTGAATAGAAGATTTTAAAAGGCAGCGCGGGATGAAAAAGTAAAATATTACAAAGAAATGTGCAAGGAGTTGGAGTCAGAAAACCAAAAGGGTCGAAAGCTCTCAGCATTTCTTAAGCTCAAGCAACTGAAGAACAAATTTAAACCTCGAGTTACTCTAATCAAGGATGCTTTAGGCAGAATATTAAATTATGCAGGAGGTATCAAAAGAGGATGGAAAGAATATATTTAGTCATTTTATCAAAAGGAATTGGCAGATACAGAAGAATTTAATGAAACAACATATGAGCAAGAGCCTATGGTGAGGAAGGAAGAAGTTCAAGCTGTTTCGAAAGAAATAGCAAAAACAACCACGCCCCAAGAATAGATGGCATACCAACTGACATTTTTCAGCTAACAGATACTGCCCTGGACATGCTCACCAAGTTGTGTCAAGAAATCTGGACAACCACCACTTGGCCAACTGACTGGAAGAGATCTATAATTGTTCCCATTCCAAAGAAAGGTGACCCAAC
>NW_006402267.1:0-5833 GCF_000299155.1 Elephantulus edwardii
GCATTGCAAGCAAGAAAGAAGAACACCAACAATGAACTTATTATTGAACGAGAACAAATTACCACAGATGGAGGTGATGTCAAATTGCCAACTGTGCTAGATGAATCACCAGACTTTAATGACGAAAGTGATGTCATCAGTGCATTAAGTTATGTCATGCCTTACTTCTTGGAAGGAAAAGTCAAAGATTTGGAATCAACGATACTCCCTTTTATTAAGCTGCTTTTTGCACAGGATAGCCATAACGTCCAAACTAATACTCAAAACACCATAGAGAATCTCGCCCTCAATCCCCAAAATGAAATGAGAAAGAGCTATATTGTAGAAAATGTGTTAGATGCTGAAAAAAATGATAAAACTGTCATGATAATGGAAGCGAACACTTTAGGGTCCGATTATAAACACCACCTAATTAAAAGCGAAGTAGTACCTGCTCAGCCCTGGGAACATGGGTTGTCAACGATCCAGGACCCAGAGCACAGGGAGAAGTTAAATAGAGTAAAGGCATTCCTAAAGGGCAAGAGGAGGTACCTCAAAGACATGGAGGATCAGAACATCAAGGGGAAGCAGGGATCCACACTATTAATCAAGAGCACCCCTAAAGCAAGGAGCCCCAAGAGAAGAGCCCCCAGTGGTCTGTCTCACAGTGAACTGCACAAAGTGCAGGAGCCAAGAAAGATAGAGATGATCTCTGTCCACACGGAGCCATCATTCGTCCAAGACTATATGGCAGCATTATCCTCCACCTCTCCTCCTTCCGAAGCTCCAGACTTGACCGACCAAATTGATGTTTTAAAATATACACATACAAGAGTAAAACATATGAAGGCTCCTAAATCTGAGGCATATGCTCGAAACAATTACGTGTTCCATCCTTCTGACTCTTCTCAGAGACACAGAAACCTAAAAGTGAAACATAAACAATGGTTCAGGAAGACAGATTCTCTCCAGAAGCTGGTGCCTGGGGGACCTCTTTCCTTCGCAGTGAAGAGCCTCATAAACGCTGTCGAAAATAATCATCCTGAATTAACTGGAGAAAACAAAGTGCTGACTAAGACCAACCCTGAAAGCACTGTCCCCAAGGAGCCTTCGACAGATTCTGCTGTGATTTCCCAAGACTTAATGCAAACACAATGGAAGTTTCCCAATCCAGGTACTGACTTACCCTCCAAACCTGGAGACTCCACTATCCCAATGCACCTACCTTTAGGTGACACTTTTAAAACTCAACTCGATCAGGAGCTACGGTCCCTCATCCCCAACAATGACGTGAGAAAGCTCTTCACTCAAGTTCTCTGGACTTTGAAAACGGACTGCTCTGCTCCTCAAATACAGACGGCCTGTGCCAAGCTCATTTCTAGAACAGGCCTCCTGATGAAGCTTTATAACGAGCACCAAGACGTTAAAATGTCCAAGACAGCCTGGGACACTGACCAGTGGAAAAACGACCACTTCATTGATGAAGACAACAAAATCGTGAATAAGGAAAAAGTACAGCTGCCAGATGAGGTGAGGACAGCTCCAGAAATCGGGGTCCCAGACTTTCCTTCAGCATGTAGGGCTTGCCTGTAGAGTGCGCATGCTCCTGCACCATAGCTCATCTTAGCCCAGTGACTATAGTTAAGACGGTCATCTCCCACTTTGCGCATTTAAAGGAGAGTACTGTTCCAGAAGACTAATCACAAAAATGGTACAAAAAGAACGTGTACTAGTAAGAAGACTGGCTTTGGGTAATGAATGGTTAGCTTTTGTCTTTTACATCTGTTTGTTCATAATTCCTTCTTATATTTCAGCCCACAATGGAAGTACCGAATTATAAGTATTTTAAGAAACTCTTCGTGGCAGTATCAGTGACTGCTGTAGTGGTGATTTTGGTTCTGGTGTTCTGTCTCATTAAGGTAAGGACAACAATGAATTCACATTTCTGGGATATATCTTGTCTTTAGAATAGATGCAGAACCCATAAATTGAAGATTAAGTCTACTTTCTGACCTAACACTATGTAATAATCATGTGGACTGGGCTACACTTTGATTTTTCATTGCAAAGTATATTCCAGGACTTTCAAAAGAACCCACTCCCAGGAGATCTTGGTGGCTCTGAAACCAAGATAACAAGCCATTAGACTCTATGAGAAGGTAAGCTTAGAAGGCCAGGTAGATGAAAGCAAAATTTCATCAACCCAAAACTATGGCAGTGATTCTATATAGTCAGTCATTTTCCTTCTGTCATTGATTTTATCCTATCATTGATTTTGTTGTTAGCTGGCTTAACTGGTAAGAGAGAGAAAAAATGACATCTCATAAGAATTATCAATCCAAGAAGGAAATATACACACACAAAAAAAAATCTAGAAATTATCTTGTAGATTCATTAGGTTTTGTTAGTGTTATTCCTTGCTAGTCTGTGAGGTATCATCTAGACCGGCTCAATTAACAAACAAATTCCTTTACCCACGGAATTTCTTAGAGTTTGCCTCTATTTACTGTTTGTTCAGTTATATAATACTTTATTAATTTCCTGATGAACCTCTGCTAGCATAGTAAATGCATATTTAAGAAGTTGACCATCTGACCTTATTCTAACAATTCCCACCAGTTTACCTAATTACTTTTTCTATTGTCTATTCCCAGAGCAGCTCTCCCTTCAATCCGGAGCATTCCCTATCCATCCCCCATTCTCAACATATCACTTCCTACTTGTGTCTGTGCCTTTGCTCATCTAAAGTCCCTTTCACTCACACTGCCTATTAGTCTATTAAAAGCCAATGCACAAGCGTCTTTGTTCACAAAGTCTTTCCTGAACTCTCTTGTCTTTCGGACCTTGGTCTCTCTCTGAGGCCCTTAAGGGCCAGAGAGAATCATATTCCTTTTCCTAAGAACTTGAGAATATGGTAACAACTGTTTTAAAGGCAGACTACAAAAGGCAATGCAAGGTCAACACATTAAGAAGCAAATCAGGTATTTAAAGACAAAACTGCTTTCTGATTTTTGTACAGAAAGTAACAGCTAGCAGCAGCAGGCTTGATCCGTTCCTTGTAGAGAAGGCAAGGAACAGGCCAACAAGGGCAGTGTCTGTTCTAACATTGCCCACAGTAGAGCTGTTGCCTGCAGCAGCAGATACACTGTCAGGCCACTAGGACACTGTGCCTGAGATGGAGAGAGGTGGGCTCAGTGCCCTCAGTTCATTGTTTCAGTCTACTCTTTATGTTCTAGTCTTTATCTTTTTGAGCTTTGTCTCTACAGAAACACAGTCTGTCTGTGGAACCGATCCTTTTCTCACATCATAATCGGGCATTTGGTCATTCCTGAAATATAGACAAAGTATAACTGCCCCCAGAAAGAAGCAGTTGATTCTCTCTTAGTGGCAAGAGAGACTCATTTAAGACTGGGGAGGCTGGGGACCAGCACAAGGTCAGCTAAAGGCGTTGGGGAAGACTTACTCACTGACTACTGCCCAGATGTGCTCCCACTGCCCAAAGGAGTATGTGGCACTTTCCTTTTTAAATACACACACACACACACACACACACACACACACGAGTTTATTTACAAAATTAAAATACATTGTTTTCCAGAACAGATAATTCCAAGTTCCCTCACCCCCGCCATCCATAATCCCACTCTCCCCCTGCAAATCCTCATCCCTCTGCTTCCACCCCTCCCTCATGGATCCTTATACTCTTAATATAATAATGGTTTTATACAATATTTGTCCTTGTGGGACTCAGTTAATTCACTCAGCATAATGCTTTCTGGGCTCTCGCAAGTTAGGTAATAATTTACAAAATCATGGCTCCTGCGTGCTGCGTAGTATTCCATTGAGTGAATGTACCATAATTTTTCAATCCATTTATTTGTGGTTGGATATCTGGGCTGTTCCCATGTTCTTGTGATGGTGAATAATGCTGCTATGAACATTAGTTTACAAGTCGTCTTTTGTGCCTCAGTTCTCATTTTTGTCATGGTATACTCCAAGTTCGAAAGAAAAAAAATAAAAGGTGACCTAACAGTGTGGAAACTATTGAGCAATATCACTAATATCACATGCAAGCAAGATCCTGCTTAAGATTATCCAAAAACAACTGAACCTACATCATCAGCAGAGAACTACTACCAGAAGTGCAAGCTGGGTTTGTAAGAGGTCATGGCACTAGGGACATCATAGTTAATGTTAGATGGATCTTGGCCCAAAGCAGAGAATACCAGAGGAGTGTCTATCTGTGTATCATTGACTATGCAAAGACATTTGACTGTGGATGACAAAAAATTCTAAGCTTGAGGAAAATGGGAATCCCAGAACGCTAAGGATGTCAGTATAGAGACTAAGATGTGCCTGATCCAGGCCAGAGTCTTCACAACTAATTGCTATGCATCAGAGAGCTGGACAATGACAGAAGAATTGACACCTTTGAGTTGTGGTACTGGAGAAGAATATTGACCATGCCATGGACTGCCAAGAATACAAATAGGTCTGTATTAGAGAAAGTGAAACCAAGTTTCTCCTTGGAGACAAGAATTTTGAAGTTTTGTCTCACATGCTTTAGGCACATGGCCAGGAGGGACCGGTCCTTGAAAAAAGGACATCATGCTCTGAAGGGTGGAGAGAGAGCACAGGAGAGGAAGACTCTGGATAAGATAGACTGATACAGTAACTGGGGTAATGGAGGTAGGTGTGTCTGAGTCACTAAGACTGGCTCAAAAAAGGGCAGGCTTCAGAGCTGTTGTACAAGGGGGTCGTAGTGCATCACAGGCAACTAGATGCCACTTAACAACAACATAATTGGACCAGGAGCAACAGTCAGAACAGAGCAGGGAATCACTAGATGGTTCAGGATCAGGAAAAGTGTAAGTCAGGGATGCATCCTATACCCATATCTTTTCAAACTATATGTGGAACAGACCATTAGGGAGGCTGGACTTTATGAGAAGGAATGTGGGATCAGGACTGGAGAAGACTCATCAAAAACCCACATTATGCAAAGTGGCACAACTTCGCTTTCTGAACCTGAGGAAGACATGAGACATTTGTTGCAGAAGGTAAAGGACTGCAGTCTTCATTATGGATTGAAGCTCAACAGCAAGAAAACAAAGATTCCAGTGGTGAGAATTGGGACAATTCCACTGAGACGACTGGTAGCTTCATGACAGACAGAGGAGAGATTGACCTTAACAGCTTCATCTTTCTTGGTTCAATAAGTTACACTCTTGGAAGCAGCAGTCAGGAAGTCAAAAGATGATTTGCATTGGTAAAATACCCTGTTGGGGACTTACGTGGAGTACTGAAGTGCAACAATGTCCGTCTGGAGACTAAAGTGTGCCTGATACAGGCCATGACCTTCACAAAAACTTGCTATGCATCAGAGAGCTGTATAATGACTAAGGATAATAGAGTATGACTCTATGCTTTTGAGTTGTGGTGCTGGAGCAGAGTGTTGAACATACCATGGACTGCCAGGAGAACATACAGGTCTATTCTAAAGATGGTGAAACCAAGCTGCTCTCTGGAGGCAAACCTCTTGAAACTCCATCTCACATACTTTGGGCAGGTGGCCAAGAGGGACCAGTCCTTGGAGAAGGATGTCATTCTTGGAAGGGTGGAGGGATAGCACACGGGAGGAAGATCCAGGATGAGATGGATTGACTCAGGGATTGGAGAAATGGAATTGGGTCTGTCAGAGACAATGAGAGTGGCTCAGGAGAGCATAGGATTCAGAGCTATTGTACACAGGATACCTGTGAGTCACAGGGAGCTTGATGACACACAAAACAACAACAATAAACCCTCTGCTTTTAATGTCTATGTTCTGTTTAGCCTTATATTTCTACATTTA
>NW_006402268.1:0-743 GCF_000299155.1 Elephantulus edwardii
GGTGCGATTGGCACAGGACAGAGCGAAGTTTAGGGCTGTTGTACATAGAGTCACTATGAGTCGCAAGCGACTCGACAGCACATAACAACAACAACAGGACAAACTAATTTGTCCTCCTAGCAGTCCATGGTATATTCAACACTCTTCTCCAGCACCACAGCTCAAAGGCATCAATTCTCCCTATATCATCCCTAGTCTTTGTCCAGTTCTCTGATGCATAGCAAGTGATTGCAAAGACCACAGCCTGTATCAAGCACACCTAATTCTCCAGACTGACATTGTTGCTCTTCAGTACTTTGGAGAAGTCTCTGGTAGCAGATTTTCATAATGCAATATGTCTTTTAATTTCCTGGCTGCTGCTGCCAAGAATGTTGATTGTGGAGCCAAGCAAACTAAAGCTGTTATTAATCTCAATCTCTTCACCACCTATCATGATACTGCCAATTGGCCCAGTGGTGAGAATCTTTGTTTTCTTGATATTGAGCTTCAATTCATGTTCAAGGCTGCAGTCCTTGACTTTCTGCAGAAAGCACTTCAGATCCTCCTCAGTTTGAGTAAGTTGTGTCATCCGCATAACACAGATTGTTGATAAGTCTTCCTCTAATCCTGATACTACATTTCTCCTCATAGACCCAGCCTTTCAAATAATCTATTCTGCATATAGATTGAAAAGCTATGGAGATAGGATACATCTCTGGAATATACCCTTGCGAATTTTGAACCATGTACTATTTTCGTACTCT
>NW_006402268.1:1258-5899 GCF_000299155.1 Elephantulus edwardii
AGAGTCATTGTACCAAAAGGAATTGGTGGACACAGAATTTAATGAAACATATAAGCAAGAGTCTGTGGTGATGAAGGAAGAAATTCAAGCAGCTCTGAAAGAAATGGCAAAAAGCAAAGCCCCAAGAATTGATGGTATACCAACTGATATATTGCAACAAACAGATGCTGCCCTTAATGTGCTCACCAAGTTGTGCCATGAAAGCTGGAGGACATTTCACATACCAATTATAAAAACTGTGTGCAGCTATTTCTCTTAATTTTTATTGACATCCACTCTGCTATAGTTCTAACACTTATTGTTGTATGCCAACACGTCTCCTGCAACTCATAGGGACTCTGTGTACATTATTTCAGAAACCTGTCACCTCCTGAGACAATATTATTGTCTCCAACACACCTAATCCCATTTCTTCAGTCACTGAGTCACTCTACCTCATCCTGCACTCTTCCTCTCCTGCTCTGTCTTTCCACCTTTCCAAGCATAAGGTCTCTCTACAAGGTCTGGTCCCTCCCAGCCACATGTTCAAAGTTTATGAGACAGAGCGTCAAAATTCTTGCCTCTTGGGAGCAGCTTGGTTTCACCCTCTCTAGTACAAACTTATGGTTCTTCTGGTAGGCCACAGTGTGTTCAACACACTTCTCCAGAACCACAGCTCAAGGCATCTATCCTTCTACTATCATCCTTAGTTATTGTCCAATATACCAAGTAAATGTGAAGACCATGTCCTGTATCAGGCACACCTTAGTGAGAGGACCCTAACCCAGAGAGGTCCCTAACAGCAGATTTTCCTAATGCAATTTGTCTTTGATTTCCTGTCTTTGGTGCCAAGAGCATTATTATGGAACCAGTAAGCTGAAGTTGTTAACAATCTCATTTTCTTCACTGTCTATCAAGTAATTGCCAATTGGCTCCATGGTGAGAATCTTGGTTTTATTGTTGATCTTCAATCTATATTGAAGACTACAGTCCTTGACCCTCTATAGCAAACATCTCATGTCCTCCTCAGTTTCAGAAAGCAAGTCATGTCATCTGCATAACAGAGATTGCTAATGAGTCTTCCTCCAAACTTGATGCCACATTCCTCTTCATAACGTCCAGCCTCCTGGATGATCTGTTCTGCATATAGATTGAAAAGGTATGGAGAAACGATGCATCACTGAAGCACACCTTTCCTGATCCTGAAACATGCAGTGTTTCACTCCTTTGTTCTATTGCTTTCTGTTCCAAGTATAGGTTTCACATGAACACAATTAAGAGTTCTGAGATCCTCATTCTCAAATTTAACCACAAATTGTGATTCATACAGTCAAATGCCTTTACATAGTCAGCGAAACACAGTAGGTATTCTTCTGGTACTCTCTGCTTTCAGTCAAGATCCATCTGACACTGTCTATAATGTCCCTAATACTATGGCCTCTTCTAAAGCCAGCTTGGACATCTGAAAGATCTCTGCTGATGTATTATTCTAGTGGTATTGGATAATCTTCAGCACTATCTTGCTTGTGTGTGATATTATTGATATTGTTTGATAATTTACACCTTTTGTTGGGTCACATTTTTTTAAATGGGAATAAATATGGATCTTTTCCGGTTAGTCGGCCATGTAATTGTCCTCCAAATTTCTTGGAAAACCTGGTGAGCATATCCAGGTCAGTATCTGTTTGTTGAATATGTCAGTTGGTATTACATCAATTCCTGGGCCCTTCTTTTTTTCGTCTTTTTTTCTCCTCACTTCCTTCAGAACAGCTTGAACTTCCCATTTCATCCTCATTGCCTCTTGGTTATGTGTTGTTTCAAAAAATTTTTCTGTGTCATCTAACTGCTTTTGTTATAGTGCCTCTGTGTACTCCTGTCTTCTTTTGATGCTTCTTGGGTCATTGAACATTCTGCTTTCATTAAGTATTGCACCTTGAGGCTTAAATTTGCTCTTATATTTGTTACTTCAGCTTAAGAAATGCTAAGCAAGTTCATCCCTTTTGATTTTCTGATTCCAGCTCTTTGCACATTTCATTACAATACATTCCTTTGTCTTCTCAAACTACCCTTTGCTTGCTTTAGTCTTGTATTGCTCAAAGGGTTTTCATAGGCTTACTATTGCAGAATTTCTAGCAGCTTCAGTGTTTTGAGCATGCAAAGATCAACAATGTAAGGAAGCATTTTAGAAACCACCCACCCTTCGACATCATCCAGACCTTGCTCATATTTTCTAGTGTGTAGCACCACAGTTTAGGATCCAGCTGAGATACTGTTCTCGCCTGGGATTTTATCCTGCTGTGCTAGCCATTGGTCTCTGATGAAAGGCTCCAGCATCTACCCAGGGCCCCATCCTATCATATTGCCACTGACCTCAGATAAGCCTTACACCATGATTTCCAATTTACTGTTAGAAGTACAATATCTGTCACTAAATTCAAGCTGATCTGAAGGAATTAGCAAAAAACAAGGCCCCAGGAATTGACATATTTCATAAAACAGATGCATCCTAGGATGTACTCACCAGTTGTGCCAATAAATCTGGATGACAACCACCCGGCCCACTGACTGCAAGTGATCCATATTTATCCCTATTCCCCCCAAAAGTGATCAGTTTGGAAATTATTGAACAATAGCATTAATGTCACAAATAAGAAAAATTCTGCTGAAGATCATACCAAAACAACTGGAACTATGCATTGATTGAGAACTACCATAAACAAAATCTGGCTTTAGAAGGGGCTGTAGTACTGAGGATATCATTACAAATGATGTCAGGTGGATCTTGACAGAAAGCAAAGAGTACCAGAGGAATGTCTATCCGTGTTTCATTGACTATGAAAAGGCATTGGACTGTATAAATCACAAAAAATTGTGGCTAACATTGAGAAGAATGGGAATCTAGAACCTGATTGTGCTCATGTGAAACCTATACTTGGCCCATGAAGCAGTCATCAGGAAAGAAGTGTGTCAGCGGTGGGTCCTGTCTCCACACCATTTCAATATATATGTGGAACAGATAATTCGGAAGACTGAACATTACGAGAAAGAATGTGGTATCAAGATTCACCAACAACCTGCATTATACAGATAGCAAAACCTTGCTTGCTAACTGAGGAGGACTTGAGACATTTACTGTGTAGAGGGTCAAGCACTGTAGTCTTCAATATAGATTAAAGCTCAAAATCGAGAAAATAAAAATTTTCACTACTGGGCCAAATGGCTATATCATCATAGACGGAGAAGAAAATGAGATGGTTAACAATTTCAGCTTGCTTGGTTCAACTGTCAATACTCTTGGCACCCGCCATGAGAAAATCAAAAGATATATTACATGACAAAATATGTTGTCAGGGACCTATCCAGAATGCAGGCCATGGTCTTTGCAATTACTTTTTATGCATCAAACAGCTGAACAATGACCAATGACAATAGAAGAAAAATTTATGCTTTTGAGTTGTGGACTGGAGAAGAGTATTGTACATACCATGGACTGCCAAGGGAGCTTACATATCTGTCCTGGAAAGGGTAAAACCAAGCTCCTCCTTGAAAGCAAGGATTTTGAAGCTCTGTCTCACATTCTTTGGGCATGTTGTCAAGGGGGACCAGTCCTTGGAGAAGGATATCATACTTGGAAGGGTGGAGGGACAGTTTTAGGAAAGAAAGATCATGGGTGAGATAGAATGACACAGTAGTTGGCATAATGGGGGTAAGTGTATCAGGCAGTCAGTCTGATTGGCTCAGGATAGAGCAAGATTTAGAGCTGTTGTACATAGGGTCACTATGAGTCATGGTCAACTTGGCACTGTATAACAACAACCAACATTATTTTGTAGCTTAAGAGTGTGTATATTTTCTTGTTTATATTGTGTTTTTATTAGTATAGTACTTGTCTGTCAATTTGCTGTACTGGGGTAACTTGTGGGTTGTTTTGATGCTAGAAGTTATACTACCAACGTGTCAAATGCCAGAAAATAATGCCTACCATTAAAAAGAGAAAAGATTTATGATGTTTGGTTTTGCTTTTTTTTTTTCTCCCCAGTGATTTCTCCAGGTAAGCTCTCCTATTTTTCTAAGAAAGAAATGATATTCTATATAGGTGGAAAAGCAATGGTTATTCATAAATCTACCATGGGAGTGGAGGATAACAAGATCTAGTAAAGAAATTTAAAGTACCAATTTCATGAAAATGAAACTAAGCATTCAGTAAATAGTCAAAATAGTATACAAATATGAATATTTGGTTTTCATTCATTTTCTAAGTAGCATGTACATATATATGTCACGAGATTCACAACAAAAGGAAAAAACCTAGTGTCAAAATTCTGTTTTTAACAACAAAAAAGTATTTAAGAAGCATATGCGATTAAGTCACTATTTCAAATTAAATCACCTATTAACACCAAATTTGTGACTAGATGTTATGTCATCAGAAACTCAACGTAAAACTTTGCTCCATAAACCAATGCCAAATATAAAGTCATGAAAGAAGAAATGGTGGACAGCAAGAGTATGGAAAAACTAGCTTTTTACTGAATTTCTTATTGAACATCTACTACTCTTGTTACTGATTTACACACTGTAGAAAAGAGAACAACAAAAACAAAAGTCCTTGATCTCAAGAAATTTCTATTCTAGTAGGGATTAAAAAAGTATTACTGAGAA